>NC_068382.1:20911526-21211526 GCF_023724105.1 Carassius gibelio
ATATTAAAATTAAAAGCATTTGCCCCAGTTTCTGCCTTTTTACACCGATTGCTGACTTTAACAGATTACCTCATTTAATTATAAGTTGTAGTGTGTCGTCTGGTCATTAAGTTTACATTACAAATGCATTCAGTATGAGAATAATTACATTTATGCCCATTTGTGTATGCTAGCAGTTATGCATAGCAACACATTCATCTTGCATCATAAAGCATTAAATATGAAAGCGAAAACCATTTGCACCAATTTATGGTTTTTACCCCCCTGCTGACTTTAACGGATTACTTCATTTATTATGAGTAGTAATGTGTCGTCTGGTCATTAAATTTAGATTAGAATAATTAAAATTCCTTCTGGAGACAACACCATCTCTGAAATCCTGTGTATGCCTTCCTCCAGATAGCATGGGAAGCGTGCCATCTGCACCTGAGCCCGCCCCTGGGCCGATCTGTTATCAGTTATCTCTTCCCAAGTTTTATATCCTCCTCCTATCATGGTACTCACCCAAACATCCTTGTCTTCTGATTAACGCCTCTCGTTCTTTTCATACCCTCTCTTTCATCCCCCACTCCTGAGTTAAATATTTCCCTTTGGTGGCTTGTTGTTTACTTCCTGTAGTGATCGCCCTCATCCTGTGCAAAGGTTTCGGACCCCAGATCCGAGTTCTTAAACTCTTTTAAGTGCCTTTGTCTCATTGGGGCACCTGGCTTTCTCTGCCTTTTAAATACAATCCTATGATAATATTTGTTATGATGCATTTTCCCCCATTCTTTGATGAATAGAGAGTATTAGCATTAGACCTCCCCTTTAAAGAATTAGTTCACCCAAGAATCTCCCTCCATTTTACATGACCTGTTCTTTAGGTTTAGAGGGCAAGCGGGAAGCAGAACAGATGGATCAGCACTTGTTGGGCTGACCGTTCCGACCCCAGATGCTGTCCAGATGTGGGTCAGTGCTTGGGTGCAGGGGTCTGTCCGTGTGAATTATTGCCCACTCTTATGAGCTAGAACAGAAAGGTCCAACCTAAGACTCCATATAACAAACTGAAGTATATAAATCACATGACACTGCTGATGTATTGAATCGCATGTTTCTTTCCTTGTCCTGACCGGTGAGGGATGTACTTGCACGCTGTCCAAAGCTGGACATTATTCACAGAAAGAAAACTGCAGGGGAGAAAGTTGCCAATATTCTGGCACTAAAAACATCAACTGCTCTCAGAGTAATATAATTAAGCTCTAATGTTGTTTACTAGACACATAATGGTTATTTGATGTCCAACCCACTTAAAAAGGAAAAGGTTGTCGTGATAGTAGAATAATCAATATTATCAAAATGTAATTGGAAACCATCATAAATGTAATAAGAAATTTAATTCGATTTATTCAACTGATAGACACTTTTATCCAAAGCAACCTAGAGTGCATTCAGGATGAGTTTGATCAGTGCATGTGTTTTGTGGGAATTGAACTATAACCATAATGGAATATTCCGGGTTCAGTATAAATTAATCTCAATCGATTTTTGATCATTACAAAATGTCAACTCATCCCTTGTTTTTGAGGCCAATTTTGGGAGGATTTAAAAGCAGAAATGTAAAGCTTAGAATTTCATAAACATTTCAATTAATTTGTCTTTAATGTATTGTTTGACTTATAAAATCATATACAGTACTGTGCAAAAGTCTTTGGCCACTAGTATTTTCACCAACAAAAGATGGTTTAAGTCAGCTATTTTTATATATATAATCTGCAGTCAAATTAAGAGTAGGAACAAAGGACAAAGATCTTACTTACGCAGTCTGGAACTTCATTAAAAATACTGTTCATCCACTGTTTCCTAATGTCGGGATCAGAAGGAAGGCAATGCAAATACTGTGTTTTTCCACATCATGGCACTGCACAGCTTCTTGTTGTCTTCAGAGCATCATTATCGTTTGGTGTAGACCTGCGTTTGTCTCTCTAGTTATTCATCTACTACATGCACAAATTGGTGGGCGGGGCTACACAGACAGTGTGGAGGAGTGATGTTGATCTTCGTCTCCGGAGGCGGGGTTTAGCCACACTATTACATCATGATGTGGCACATTCCACATCCTCTCGTTTCGGCAGACCTGCTTATTTTAGACTAACGGGAAAGTTTTGAGTTCTCAACTTACATGATTTTTACAATGACCTCTTATATGTCAAAAGATTTAGAATACTCAATTCATGACCTTTTTACCAAATAGTGGGGAAATTGTGAAATTGCCCTTTTGTAGTGATTAATGTTTTCCTACAAATGCTGTCAATTGAGCTTAACCCATACTTGGAATATTAATTTTACGCTGTTTGCACACAACCACCGAATGTTGTTTATGCCTGCATTAAACACACATTTTATTTTCAAATGGGACACTTTCAGGGAAAATAACCAAACTAATGCTTACGGTCAGCCACTTTTGCACCGGCCTGAAAGTCCTCTCAGTCCCGCCCGCAGGAGAAGTACTCTGTGGTCATGTTGTTCCTCTATCATTTGCAGCCGGGTTTGAATGGTCCCTGAGAGCCATTCTGCCTGCACTAACAGAAATAAAAGCTCTTTAATGGCTGACTGTATCGTTTACCCTCATGAACCTGACACAACCTCGTTCATTTTTATAACAAGTGCAGTAAAACCCAATGAAGCAGGAAAATATGTTTACCATATGGCCTTTGATTGTTAGAGAAAAAAAAAAGACTGAGCTGGGGTCAGAGGGCAGAGAAAGGACACCCAGAATTCACCAAGTACCGCCCTGAAGTGTGAGAATACCGATAGTGTGAACATTATCCAGACGTACGATTGAAAAAGTGTGTGTGTTGCCTTGCATACTGACCTTTACCCTTTACCATCTAAATTGAAAAAAAAAAAGGAATTGGTCACACTTTATTTTTAGGTTTTATTTTGCTGTATAATACATAAAATCTGATAAGTAGTGATACATAGAGTGGAACATCACAATTTTATATTTAAATTGTGTTTAAAAATAAATTTATATATTACATATTTGTGTATTAATGCATAAGATCTATGCCTTTATTTTTTAAATATTTTTTGGATTTATTTGAAATGTGTTTGTTGGCATTAATGTTGTGAGTGTTGAGTTCTGGAAGTATCAGAGGGGCTCTGATGGATATGATGAATTTGAGGTATCATGGTCCAGTTACTGCATTAATCTCTGCTGCTGTGATTGCTTTCTGCGGCTTGTAGATTAATGGTGATTGGCTTTTTCAGGGCCATCCAAGAGCTCAAACTGAGGTCTGATAATGAGGTTTACTAATCATGCTTACATTAACCCTGGCCTTTCACCTCCTCCTTTTTTCTTTCTCTTTCTATTCTTTCCCTTGCTCTCTCTCCCACATTATCTTTCCATTGAGTCAGAACCTGCCATTTTATTATTATTATTATTATTATTATTATTTTTTTTTTTTATTTTTTTTTTTATCTAGGTCCTTAGTTCTGTTTTTCAAATGAAAATGATCATAATTAAATGGACATTTAATGCCATGAATAAATCAGATAGATATCTTTCAGGAGGCCTGTGGATATGGAAGTAATTTCAACTAATTGTAAGGATTGTTCATAATAAATTGCGAAACAGAACAATACTTTTCAGCTGAAGTTCACTGAGCTCACCAATTGGGGGCAGTGTACCTCATGATCTCCTTGTACTGTGCCCTGGCAGATCATTCCCCATATGTTTTGAGTGTGTATTAATAGGCAATCCATGAAAACAAGTAATTTAATGTATCGTAATGTAATGTAATCCTTCACTTGCAGAAAACTAGATTTACAGCCTTACAATGGATGCTGGGCTAATTATTGGAATGTAAGTATGTTCCCATAAATCATATAAAAGCTTGTTTTGCATAAAAAAAAAAAAAAAAATGAATGTAGGCCTGGTGTTAAATGGAATGGAAACCTCTGTTTTTTCTTCACAAATATTTATTAGCTTTGACTCTTTTTGATTTTTTTTTTTTTTTTTTGATGGCAATTAATGAGCTAACTGTTGTAATTTAAAAATATATATAAGTTAGTGCAAATTTAAAATGTAAAAATGTATAGTTATTACAATTCTTAAATTCTTAGTTATTAAAAGTTTTAGCTGTTTTACTGTATAATGTCTCTAAAATTAAAATGTATTTATATTTTAGAATGTTTTATGTTTTTATTATGAAATTTTATGATTCAGTTTTTCCCTATTATTATTATTATTATTATTATTAGGGGCCAAGCACCGAAGGTGCGAGGCACCTATTGTTTTTGTTCCGGTTCTTATTATTAGGGGCCAAGCACCGAAGGTGCGTAGGCACCTATTGTAATCGTTGGCGTTATTATTATTCTGCTTCTTCTTCTTCTTCTTCTTCTTCCGCCGCAAGTCTATGGCAGCCCATAGAACCGTTTGCGGGAAAGTTGTATAAATTGGCACACTGATAGAGGACAGTCCCAACATTAACTATAGCAAATTTTAAGTCTCTAACTCCAACTCTCTAGCGCCACCACTTGTCCAAACTTTCAATGTTTGTATGCTAATAACTTTTGAACCGTAAGCCAGAAAATGGAAATTCTTTTTTCCTTTGAATCCTTGGCTCAAGCCAAGTCGAATGAATCCCGAAATTCAAAAATCGCAAGGTTTAGTTTTTTCGCTATTTTAAATTTTTCGAAAAACCTACTTTTTCGAACTCATCCTAGACGGTTTGTCCGATTTTCACGAAAATTGGCTCAGATCATCTTCAGACCATGCTGGCTAAAAGTTATGGAATTCAAGTTGATTCGTCCAAACGTTGTCGAATGACATGTGAACAAATTTGACGAAAAGCACGCAAAAATGCATGTGAGGCTATATCTCGGCAACGGTTTGGCATATTGAGACCAAACTTGGTGTGTGTTATAATAACCATGACCTGAGACTACCTGCAGTGTTTCGACACAGCGCCACCTAGTGGTCAGGAGATATGAAAAATACATATTTTGGCTTATAACTTCTGAATGGTTTGGTCAAAAATCACAAAACTGGTCTCTTTAGATTCAGTGCTTCATGGCGAGTCGAATGATATCCAATTTTCCTGTGTCGGCCATTTTAGGCGTCGGCCATTTTGAATTATGTTTTAAAATGCTGTATTTTTTGAACGCAGCATCGTATCGTTTCGCAAATAATTACAAAAATATTCGGCTCCATGCCCTGAAGGTACTCAAAAAGTTTGGTGGCAGCGCCACCTTGTGGTCAAGAGTTATAATGAATTATCACAAAAATGCTAATAACTTTTGAGTAAATTAGACAATTGAAATGCAAATGGTCTCCCCGTATTCTATGGGTCATGCCGAGAACATAGATACCGATTATGCGAAAATTGGCCATACTTCCTGTCCGCCATTTTGCTTAATGTTGAAAACCTACTTTTTCGAACTCCTCCTAGACCGTTAGTCCGATTTTCACCAAATTTGACGTGAATCATCTTCAGACCATGCTGGAAAAAAGTTATGGATTTGGTGTCGATATACGAAACGATTCTCATTTAGCGCATCAACGAATTTGCTGGAAGGGTGCCAAAATGCATTTGAGGCTGTATCTCTGCAACGCTTTGACATATTTGCACCAAACTTTGTATGTGTCATCGTCACCTCACACTGACCATGCTACATAAATTTGGTAACAGCGCCACCTATTGGTCAAGAGTAATAAATCATTCATTAACCATGTATAATTACACTTTAAAAAATGCTAATAACTTTTTATTGCATTAGCCTATTTGAATGAAAATGGGCTCAAAATATTCCCTGGCTTATGCCGATAACATAGATACCAAATATGCCAGAGTAAGCTGAATTTCCGGTCCGCAATATTGATTTATGTTGAAAACATACTTTTTTTAACTCCTCATCAACCGTAGGTTCGATTTTCACCAAATTCGAATCAGATGATCTTCAGACTGTGCTGACACAAAGTTATGGATTTTGTGTCGATAGACAAAACCGTTTTCGAATACCAAAGTGACGAAGTTGAGGCACAATGACAAAATGACACTTGAGGCTGCATCTCTGGAATGCTTTGGCATATTAACACCAAACTTTGTGTGTGTCATTGAAAAGTCACACAGAGTACTCCAAATTGATTTTATAACAGTGCCACCTATTGGTCAAACTTGATAGGCCAAGTAATCATGCTACCAGAGGTGGTATTTATGATTTTTTTAGCCATTTTAATTACAATAATCCTAAAATTGCTGTTATTGCTCATTAATGCATTTGGTGTGATGCTCCGTGCCATGCTTAGCTCCTACATTTGCCGTTGGAGTGCTTGGCCCCGTAATTGCTGCTTGCAGCTATATTTATTATTATTATTATTATTATTCTTCCGACTGGGAGTCTATGGCAGCCCATAGAACCGAATGCGGGAAAGTTGTTTTGGTTTGACATTCTGATAGAGGACAGTGCCAACATTAAGTACACCAATTTTGGTGTGTCTAAGACATTCCCTCTAGCGCCACCAACTGTCCGAAATTTCACTTTAATTTTGTTAATAACTTTTTAACCGTGAGGCCAATCAACAAAATTCTTTTTTCCTCTGATTTCTGAGCTCAAGCCAATTCGATTGCACCCTATACAGTCATTTTCCGTCATAGAAATATGGCCGCCATTTAGAATTTTTTTAAAAACCTACTTTTTCGAACTCGTCCTAGACGGTTTGTCCGATTCACACGAAAATTGAACCAGGTCATCTTCAGGCAGTGCTGACCAAAAGTTATGCAAATCAAATTGATTCGTCAAACCATTTTTGATAAACGCTCGAACAAATTTTACGTAACGCTTACAAAAAGAGTCGTAAGGCTGTATCTCTGCAACGATTTATCGTATTCAGACCAAACCTGGTACATGTCATAACAAGCATGACCTGAGGCTACTTGCTGCGTTTCGGCGCAGCGCCACCTACTGGTCCGGAGATATGAAAAATTGCTATTTTTGCTTATAACTTCTAAACAGTTTGTCCAAAAATCATAACATTGGTCTTGTTAGATTCAGGGCAACATGCCGAGTCGACTGATATCCAATTTTACCATCTAGGCCATTTTGACTGTCGGCCATTTTGAATTTTGTGCTAAAATGCTATATTTTCAGAACGCATCAACGGATTGTTACAAAAAATGGTATGGGTCATCAGTACAATGTCCTGAAGGAGCGTGAGAAGTTTCGAAACAGCGCCACCTAGTGGTGATCATCCTTATTTAAATGCTTATAACCTTGGGTGTGGTCGACTTATTTTCTCGAGACTCACCAAATTGGACTCCTGAAACCTTACCGAGTCCAACGATACCAAACATTCTAGGTTTCGCCTTACGGTTTGTGTAGCGTTGTGATTTAGCGCTTAAAAAACATCTGGCTATATCTTTGAAACCGCTTGTCTGATCGAGACGAAACCACCGTCAGAAGTTCGGAAACATAGGTCGATAGCTATACGCCAATGCCCAAATGCCAAAATATTGATAGTAAGGGGTAGTAATATTCAATCAAAGTCAAGAGTCAGTCAATTTTTACGTGCTTTTTCATATAAATGCCCATAACTCTGAAGTGAATTGAGATATTTTCACCAAAATTGACACACATATGTATGGGCTCACTCTGAGCAAACATAAAAAAAATGGTTGGACTGAGCCTCTTGGTGGCGCTATAATAGAACAAAACATGAAATTCTCATTGACTTCAATACAGTTTTGTGAAATAAAATGCTATACTAAACAAATGCATTGGTGTAATATTACAAAACTCAGAATGTGTCAACAACACCATCCCCTGAAGGTACTCAAAATATTTTGAAACAGCGCCACCTAGTGGTCAAAGGTTATAACTCAATTTACATATAGGCTAATAACTTTTGAATATATCTGGGTATTGACATGATGCTGGTCTTCATAGACTCCTTGGGTCACGCCGAGAAAATAACGAAACTGCTGGAAGGGTGCCAAAATGCATTTGAGGCTGTATCTCTGCAAAGCTTTGACATATTTGCACCAAACTTTGTATGTGTCATCGTCACCTCACACTGACCTTTCCAAACTAATTTGATAACAGCGCCACCTATTGGTTACACGTGATAAGCAAATAAATCCTATTACTAGTTGTTGTGTTTATTGTTTTCAAGCCATTTTGCCTAAAATAATCTTAAAACTGTCTTAATTACTCATTCCTGCCGTTCGTCTGAAGCTTGCTTCTGTAGTGCTTGGCCCCGTTATTGCTGCTTGCAGCTATATTTATTATTATTATTATTATTATTATTATTATTATTATTCAGTTAACAGATTAATATATATATATATATATATATATATATATATATATATATATATATATATATATATATATATATCACTTTACTTTTCAGTAGCGATAACTACATTGATGTATAAGCTCCTTAAAGGACCAAAAAAACTAAAATAAACATAAATGCATCAGAAAATTTATCCACATGATGTATGCACATGTATGAAGTTATTTGATAGCTTTATGTAGGGAAAATTATAAAATGTAAAAATCTTGTTTGACAGCCATGGTCACTATTTGCTTTCATTATATGAACAAGAGCAGCTTGGATATTCAGCTTTAAATAAGTCATTTTGTTCCCTAAAGGACACAAGGGTGAGTAAATGAAGACAAAGCCTCATTTTGGGGTGAAGAGCTCCTTTAAGACCGTGTCTTGCAACTCTGCCTAATTCATCATAGTTTGAGTGTTGAACAGAGGAAATATATTGTCCGTCTCGTTCAAAGCCTTTATTATGACCAGATCAGTTCTCATGCATTAGCATGATTGAGTATGATAGATGGCACTGAATGGGTTCGATTTAGTCTGAAACTCCATAAGCGGCGAATGCGTCCTTCATCTGGACACCATGATGGACAGACTCCAGTGCAGAGGGCAGATCTGGCTTTGATGACCTTCAACCTGGTCTTGACCTTGACCTTGAAACCCTGTGATTGAGCCACTGGGGCTTTTTGTGACTGTGAAGAATGAACGCTTGCACCAGCAGATGGAGGAGGAGAGAAAATGAAACAGCAGGTCCGTTCTGACCCGGGTGGAACTGTGCGGAAGGCCCACGCGGGTACAGCCCATGGATGACCTTTGGGTGAGGAGGGATCAGGTTTACAAGCACAGGCATATTACAGGATATATGAAGCTGGGGAACCGGGGCAATGGTGCGAGGGTCACCTTTAATAGGAGTGAAAGGGGATGTTTGTGCATGTAAGGTCAAAGGGCGTTTGTTTAGATTGTTTGTAAGTATATAAATGTGTCAATGCATTGGTGTGTGCATGTATGTGTTTTTTTTGTTTTGTTTTTTTGTCAAAAATGGCTTTTTGACAAGTAAATGAATTAACTTGCCAATTCAAATCAGAGAAAATATAAACTGGATATTAAAGGAAACATCTGGAGTGATTTGGTAAAATATTACAATTTCAATTTCATTTTAAATAGTAACATTTTCACCAGATGGTGAATCAGCACCTGTATACAGCTCTGAAAGACAGCTTTTGGCTTGCTTAGTTGGATGATGACATCACATTGATGAACTTCCTTTAACTTCCATTTTGCATTATTGACACACTGTTTTCCTAATTAATGTTTCTCAGTTGCTTTGACACAATCTGTTATGTTTAAAGCACTATATAAATAAAGGTGGCTTGACTTTACAATATAACTATTTTTTACTGTATTTCTGATTAAATTTTAACTGACTGAATTAACTGAATTTTTATAAATGTCATTACTGTCACTTTTAAAGAATATGATGCGTTCTTGCTGTATACAAGTATTCATTTCTTTCTTTAGAAAAAAAAATCAACATTGATGATAAGAAATGTTTCTAAAGCACCAAATAATTTCTGATGGGAATAGAATATATACATTTTAAATAGCAAAACAATTGATTTTTTACAACTTTTTTTATTATTAAATACATGTTGTTTTGACTTCTTTAAAAAAATAATTCCAAACTATATAATAATAATAAAATCATTCATTCATTCATTCATTAGTTTTCTCTAAGATGAAATTCTAATATATATATATATATATATATATATATATATATATATATATATATATATATTATGTATTACATTTTCTCAAGTATGTCAATTATTTATTTATTTATTTATTTATTTATTTTTTTTTGGGGGGGGGGGGGGGTCAAACCGCTGAACATTCCCTTTCCTGATTGAAACCAGCTGTGTACTTGCAAACCATTTCTTTTTTTAATTAACATGCAAAAGTATTAAAGCTACATATTCTCCGACCTGATGATGCTTTGTTCAGGTGATAGTCAGCAGATGGTGGTTTCAGGCAGAAAATAACCCCCTCTTTTGCCTAAAAAAAGGCCCTATTTGCATTTCATGAGGTTTAATTGTGTCTCTTGTCCCTCGGTCCATGATCCAGCGATGCTATGCCTGTCAGAGAGAGCTTCAGAGCCACTGAAGGAGGCCTGATAGATTAAGGTAGACCTTCTGTTTGCATTTTTCCCATTGTGTTCCAGAAATGAAGGAATATTATCTCCCCGAAGACTGGAGAATGGATAGCGGAGGTGTTAATGACATTGGGTGGGTAGAATTAAAGGGTTGAGACATGGGCGTGGGGCAGAGGAGGCTGAGAGGGACACGATAGATAATGTCATTATTTTGTAGTCTCGTTTGTGACTCAGAGGAGGGGTGTAAGCTTGTGCTGTCTAAAGCTGGCAGTGTGGTGTGTTTACTATCCATTTGTGTTCATGTATCAACTCTTAAAAAGTGTGTTTGGGTTCTGTTTCGGCCTAGTTTCACTATTACATTTCCCATCTTTAAAGTTTGCTCACTGCAGTAATATGAATATCTGCAAACAATTTGTTAATACCAGAATCTTTGGTTGTATTACCTAATGTTTTTATTATTATTATTTTTATTATTTTCTCTGTAACATATATCATCTCCAGATCTTCATAAGGATCAGGGCTTTGGAAAACCGGAGAGGGTGCAGTAGGCTTAAGTTGCAGGGGTTTTGTGGTCAAATACATTAATTCCCGTCATTATAAGATAAGACACATGGGTAATATTAATTTGTCTGCCTTACAGATAAGTTCCCAAGAGAGCCCAACGTCATCCGATTCCTTTAGACAATCATTGTGAGTATTTATATCTATAATATATGGATAAATGAAGGCGGATGTGTTTTGATTTTTTTTTTTTTTTTTTTTTTTTTTAAATGATGAAAGGCCATTAAAGTCTCCAGTTAACATATAAATACAATATTTAGTATTTATTAATATTCATAAATTAATCAGCAAACAAACATTGATCATATATTGCAAACATGCAATAGTTCAATTACATTTATTCATTTTATATAAATTCATATAAATATTATGTAGTTTTGTACACATTTATCTGCTGCAGAATAATTTCATTATAAAATGTGAACAGGAAATTCTCCTATTCAAATTTTGTTCAGTTATTTTACAGAACGTGAAAAATTCACCTAGCAAACAAAGTCTAGCTAATGGAAAACTGCTGATTACTTCATGAACAGTGTAATTAGATTAAATGGACTGTGACTCCTTGTGAAGTGGTCTGTGACATTTTCTTTCTCATTCCTTTTTTCCTTAATCTGTTTTGTTTTTAAACTCTTAGACTTTAACTCTTTTCACACACACATACAAACATGCACGCACACACACACACACACACACACACACACACACACACACACACACACACACACACACACACACACACACACACACACACACACACACACACACATATATATATATGCATATTACCATACAACGCTATCATGGATTTCGCTAGAGGGCAGCATATATATTAGTCTATTATTTAACATCTGCCATAATTAATCATGTTCTGTTCTATGTAGTATTATGTTTAGTGTCTTTGTAAACTTTAGTGACCTGTAGCTGTCAGATATCTGCATTCACTGTCTCAGAAGAATGTTTTGCTAACGTGCCCAATCAGTTATTAAAACATTGTTTCTAAATTTGATCGTTTTTTAACACATTATGGGAACATATTAATATGGAATGTTCTCTGAAACAAGTAGGATTTTATTTTTTTTTTTAATTAAAATGTTTCAGAAAAAAAGTTCCACAAATTATGTATAAATCATGATTTTGTGCTAACGTTTTAATAACATTAAAGACCATATAACACTGAACGAGCATTTTATGAATGTTACCGGAAGTACATTTGTTCACAACTTTGAGAGAACCTTTCCTGGATGTGGATGTTAACTGGGGTGTTGTTAAATTTGACTCTAGAATGTGGATTTATGAATAAATGAATGAATGAATGAATGAATGAATAAAGTTAAAATGTTCTTTAAAATCTATATCAAACATGGAATCCTTAAAAGAAAATCTACTGCTGGATGTCTCCACTATTTGGCGCTATTTCATAACTATCTTATTTAATTTTTTTTTTTTTTTTTTGGACTAATGGTTCTCAACTGGTTGTGCTGAAGAACCTAGAATTTACAATATTATATTAGCATTTACAGTACATTATTAAATCATATTAGCATTACATTATTAAATTATTAATGAAATTTTCATAGGCTGAAATTGATCAGGGTGATTGTGTATACCACAGCTAATTCCGTCCAACATCCCTTGTGGATGTTGATAGATTTTTCTTTTTATGTTATTTTATAAATTTCATTTTCATTATTTGCCGTCAAAACCATTGATATTTTCGTAACACAACCAATCTTATGAAACCACTGGATTTAAATTCATATGCATTTTTGCAGCAAGTAAACAGAGAGACAATTTTCTTGCAAGCAGTATTTCTTTGTAATAGCTTTTAATAAACACACAAACACAAGCTTTCATAAGAGCAAGTCAGAGGCACAGAGTTGTGTTCTTGTGAATGAACAGTCTTCATCAGAGCTCAAACTCCTTCAGACACGACTAACAAGGTGTTTTCAGAAGGAGCACTACGACATTCAGTTAAATACATATAGTACAAGATTTACAACTGCTTAGATCAAAGGAATACAACACATTTCGATTCGTTATTTCAGGTTTTAGTCTTACAATAACAAGTAACAATTGCAACCTAAAGTATTCATGTGTTATAGTGTTGGGAAATGAGCACATGCAACATTTTTATAGTGCTGGTCCCATGTCAGAACAGACGACATATTGATTATATATTTTTACACACAAAAAGGAAAAAAAGTATAAAACTCTTTTATGGCTGCAAAAACAAAATATTCTGCTGTGCATAAAGGTTGTTTGTTCAATCAAAAAAAATAAAAAAAATAAAAATAAGGGGTTTTAGTCATGACATTCAGCAAGCAACATTCAGTTAATAATAAAACATTTATTGTTTTTGGTGTCGCTGGAGAACAAACCTAATACATGGTCCTCAGAATAGGGCCTTCAATTGTAAGTAATACATTTCTCTTTTAACACAATCACATGCTATTACAGTAAATTGTGAATTGCCGTGAGTTATGCGAGTAGAAGCGGAGCATCTCCAAATTGCAGCATGTTAAATTTCAAGTATTGAAAAATACTTCCATGCATGCAGGTGTTATGATGTGTCCACCACCACCGTCACAAAACTGCCACTTTAGATGCTTTTAAATAGGCTTTTCTTTATATATAGTGTATGTAGAGGATTGTAAGCTGTCATTTTGATACTTGAAAAAAAGCTATACCATTGTTTCATGTTCATGTAATATTTTTCATGCTTGTTTGATTTGAATATGCAGGGGTTCATTTCAGCTGTTTTATTACGTAATGCCCTGATTATAATAACGACTAACATGTGATCAAATACATCAGGCATTACACATTTGAGTAGTATTTGGATTTAAATGCAACATATAAGCAAAAATATATTAAATTGAGTGAAAAAAATTACTGCTTTCTCAAAATCTACTGCTAATACTGCAAAAAAAAAAAAATAAAAAAATAAAAAAAAAAAATAAAATCAATAGTTCCTAGTCTCTGTTTTAACTACAGTTCCTCCAATCACAATCTCCCAAATCTAAACCTACATAACCACATTACTCAGAACCCATTTTGTTTGTATTATTATAAAATGAACGCAAATGATTGCATTCTGATTTCGGCTTTCAGTCATGTTATGTCCTTCTAAATAAAATCTAAATGGCTTTTACTAAAAAGGAATGGTAAATACATAGCACCATTTTAGTTGGAAACTAAAAAAAATAAACAATTCAAAGCTTACTTTCATCTATGAATTCTCAATGCAGCTTTATCGAAAACACTTCCTTTCACTGTCCCTATACTTTAATACATGCACTTTAGTTAAAATACATCAACACCTTTTTATCAGTATTTTTGGCCTTATGAGGAAAGAAAAATTGACACAAACATACATTATGGCTAACTATGCAAGTGTCTGCGACAAACACACACTCAAGGCACTTAATTAGCTAAAAGAAAAGCTCTTCAGAGGTTCTTTGTCAACAGAGCGAACATAAAATACTATGTACATATATGTAAAAAGTGTTATAAATAGGTTTTAAACCAAAGATACTATATACACATCTTTAAATGATGACATTATTGAATATGTCTTTTGGGGGTAGCAGTGGGGTTGATTTTGACTGACCCCCTGGGTGAAGATACTGCGCGACTTCACTTCTATGTGGATGCAGTGCGATACTTTGGCTTCAAAGCTGTATTTCCAGGTGGCGCCCACTAGAGTGCGGTGCCACCTCACTCTCGTTTTCTCAAGATGACGTAGACTACGCCGCTTATGAACGCCAGAGGGAAGGCTATCCAGGCCAGGATGAAGGAAAACCCGTAGGACTCTTTGGCAGGGACCCATCCGGAGTTCATTACCGTATAAATGATACCTCCACACATAACGAAAAGACCTGGGGGAAGATGATGAAAAGAAAAAGTAAGTGTCTAGATTCAATATCCAACAGTGTGTGCTGTAATTTAGAATGGTGTCTTTGCTAACCTGTTTACAACAGTTAGCTATTATGTAATTTTAACCGTTACTAATATATTTGCTTAATTTAAGTTTATCTAACAAATGCTGTTTTGGCCTTGAGTATAAGGTATGCACGAGAGGGAGGAACTATGACATGGCACTTTCAGCACTTTTATGTCAGGCAGAGCACAGACCACCCCCAGCGTGCCAGTCTTGACATTTCGTCTTGTTGCAGCGGCTGTGTCTCCGGTGCCAACTCAGTGGGCACCTGTGACTGTCTAGCTTTGTGCTGTTTCCACCCTCTTCTCTCCTCTGACATTTAGCTTTTAATTAATGTCCATCCTCTCTGATGCGAGTCACAGATGTGAACTCTAAAAGCCCTCAGTACGTGCTGAAAGATCAAGCATTCGTGGCACCCACAGAACTATTCATTATCCAGTCACAGTAATGATCTCTAATAATATTCCATCCTAATTACATCCCAAAGAGCTGAGAATTTAATTGAACATTTCTAATGAGAGCTATCATTTTACATTAGCTTCAGTTACAGTACAGTAACTGATCTCTTACACGTACTGTTTATCATAAAAGAAGAGAAAAGCTTACTCATTTTGGTAACCTTGCCAATGTATAACTTTAAGAAATCATAACCGAATTATCTGCAGGAAATGGGTGCATTAAAGGGTTTGCTGCGCTGTCTGTGGTTTAATGAGAGTTGGCAGGATTCATTAGACTAACAAGACTTTTAACAAAGACAAAGTTCTTTTCATCTAGCCGAATGAAATCACATACACCTCCATGGGAACAGAAGAGATCAGTAGATGTCCCATAGATAATCTTTTATTAATAAATGGTAATTGATCTCAGATCACCTGAGCCAGCTAGCTTAAACGCATATGCACAAATAGCAATTTATGGCTCTTCTTCGTTTCAGCAGCGAACACTTTGGGTCTATAAACACTGCATGAGCATGTCAGCGTGTTATGTCAACTTCATTAGCATCTTCAAACAACCGTACTGATCCATTAATGTCCAAATGATCCAAGATACTTACTAGCAAGGATCTGGAATGCTCCAGTGAGCAAAAAGCGTCCACCCTTCTTAAGAGTAAAGAGCTGGCAGAAGAACAGGAAGAGAGATATGAAGCTGAAGATGATTGACAGGATCATCATGGCTTGGACTGCCTGGATCCAAACTGAAAGACAGAAAGTTGTTCAAAACATTAGTGCATTTCCTCACTCCTGAAACCACTCAAGGCAGTTTGAGCTTTGCCGAAATGAAAAACCCTTTGCTCTTGGGAATGAGACAGTCATTTTAAATGAACACGAATGGAAATTAAACAGGTCATTTATTTATTTATTTTCTCATCTGCTATTCTCGATCGATCATAACAGTTGTACCGGTAGTTGCACTTTTACATTGGCATCCAATTGGAGATGTGCACTTAGATATCTATGTATTATTGATGATAATAATATGGGTGACTCTGCAAAAAATAAATGAATAAATAAAAGAAAAACCCATATATCTGTTCATAATGAACTCTTGTTGTTGCCAATGTTGCATTGAAAGTTTTGATGGCTGTTTCATCAATATAAAGAGCACTGGAGAATCCAGGAACTCTTAATGTATTGTGCAATCACACAATGAGGTTTCTCTTCCTAAAAGCTCTCAGCAGGTTACCAGCACCTGATATTGATCCTCTCTTGACGTCCCAGGGCCATAACACAGCAACTTACAAGGAACATCATTAACTCTATATTACCTATATTTGATGGCTTTAAAAGCCATTAAGTTTGTCATTTTTATCCTGCATTAGAGCCATTCCACCCTTTTACATATGTGGACAGAAAAGTAAATGTTTGCATGAATATTTTCTTGCATAGCAGGAAACATTTCACTTGCTTTGCACATACACTGCCGATCAGAAGTTTTTGGATTTTAAAATCTTCTTAAGCCAGGCTGCACTTCTTTGATTAAAAATACAGTAAAAACAATAATATTTTGAAATATTATTAGAATTTACAATAAGTTATAAACTGAAACCTCACAAGAACCGCATTTATTTGAGATAAAAGGTATTTTGTATATATTTAGTTGAATAAAAATATACATTTTATAAAAAAAAAAAAAAAAAAAAAACTTTTGAAGGTTAGTGTAGATTGATTTTCAAGACAAAAGCATTGGACAATAAGTTATTCCGTCAAGAAAGTCGGTAGCATGCTGTTAGGTTTGAGGGAGCTTGGGATTGATAAGGAATGACATGGCAGATGTTTTAATTTAATGTTTAGCATGTATTCTTTGAAATGTCCCATTATGTACAAATTGTTGAGTGTTTCTGTTTTACTATTGTTATCCTCAATAGAGTTTTAAAGGGACACTTCACCTAAAATGCCCATTCTGTTTTAGAACGGTTTAAAACCTATATGACTTTGTCTGTAAAAGAAGAATGTCTCAACAGTTTTTGCCCTCAATTCTTCACAATAAGTCCATTCTTTTGGGAACCCAGAATGACTTTCCCATGGCAAGAGTGTATGGATATGAAAGCAGAATTTTTTTTTTTTTTTTTTAATCTTTTGTTTCCTCAGAAGAAAGCCATGAAGAAATTATGACATTGAATACAGGCCTGTTCACACCAAGAACGATAACTATATTAGTGTCCACACCAACACACAATATAGTTGTTTATTATAAACTTGTGCTCCTGTTATGTTGTCTGCCCCTTTAAATGCTTAATCTCTTTAAAGCAGAATTGATTCTTATTGACTGTCTCAAGGTTAAATAATGACATGATTTGATGAGTATTTTGCTGTTCTTCTAAATCACACAGTATGAGACCATGCAATATGTAAACTGAGTATGTAAAATGTGTCTAAGGAGAATCATGAGCACGAACATGTCCTAGCTCTCTTTCTATCTCAGACTCTACCTTTCATGCTCAAGCAAGCACTAATAAGTGGAATACATGAGTTGTCCAGCATGTCTTTTTCTTATCCAAGGCTCATCCCTGTAGCATCCTCTTCTCTCTCTCGTTCCTCTTATGTTTAGCTGTGTCTGCCTCTCCCCTTATAGCCACTAGAATTGTCAAATCCCTACATCAGATTGGCCTTCTACAGATTAAACCAAAATCAGAGCAGCAACTCCAGCCTCCAGAAAAAACAGATCCTCCACTAAAGCCTACTACAAAATAAGACCACCACTGTTACATTGCTTACATTCAGAAAAAGAGAAACTTTTGATCAAGTCCTTGAAAATCTAGACTTATCAAGATCATACACAAATCGACTTCATTGCACTTTTGTTGGGAAGAACTGGTAATACGAATTATCCAAAGTTCTAGCAATGATCTCATTAACAGCTAAAACGTAAAGCTCAGGCACACATGGATAAATCGAAAAATACAGTTTTGTGCTTGTAACTATCTCGGAATGGAAACAACGATGGAAATGGCATTTGTGTTTCTCAGAACATCTCATCAGAGAGACTATTCTAGTATGCATCCATAAATACTAGATTCTGCTGCTATCTAAGTTTTGCACCCACAAAATACAAATGATACAATAAAGCGCGCTGAACAATGAAGTAAAATTAGAAGCACGTCCCCTTATACGGTCTACTTACTGTTACTAAGTAACCTAATGTATCCTCAGTATATCTACTCTCACATGAGGTAAACAGACTTTTCCTTCCTTCAGACTTGTGACAGTGGAGTTTCCTGAAATAAGGTGCGGTTGTACTCTGTTGAGCTTGACAACACCCTATGTATTTCTGTCAGCATTCATGCATATAAGGCAGGGACTTGTATTTCAGGACAGATGATTTGGTTTTGGAAAGCGGAGGCCTTGTGTTTGCATTTAGAGCAGCACGCATGGTCCTGGGTGTGAAAAACGTGGCTTAACAGATGATAAATATGCACTGGTGAAACATAACACAGGGGTGCGAATTTGTGCGTTAATACTAGACCGTGATAACCTCAGTTTGGTCCATGAAATGGCTCTATATCAGGATGATGAATAGGATTTCAAACATGCTTTAGCCGCCATGCCAGCTGTTCTGCATCGCTCCCAGTGTAAAATACAAAGTACACCATTCAGGCAATCTTCGCACTTGATTTATTTATTGTGGTGGGTTTGATTTAACTCTCTTGATTTGTCCCTAACCCAGCAGGGATTGTTTCAAATAATACCATTAATGCTGAAGCACACTATGTTTGCCTTACTAGGGATGTGAAGAATGCAAGCTGCTGTCAGATGGCCATTTATTGAGAAATGCATTATTTTCAGGATTTTTTGATGAACAGAAAATCAACTTGAAGTAACTGAAAAACAGCCTGTGTCCAGCAGTGTGCCAGAGACATGCGAGTGAGCACAGGAGAGCAGGACAGAAAAGCCTTACGTGCTAACCCCACGCCCTAAACAAACACGCCACATTATAGGTGCTACGCCAACTGACTGAGAGCTATGAACAAACACAGCAAAGCATTCTGGTCCCGCCTCATTACCAAAATGCACAGAGAGGCGTTTCCCGCTCTAAACTATGACATCATCTCTCCCTCCAAGAACAGCCAATAGTGTAACAGTGATCTGATTGAGAATATACAGTACTTAAAAATACACTAAAAAAAATATGCATTAAAGAACAGCATTTTTCATTATTAATTTATATTCGGGTGCACATCACATGGCAACAATAACTAAAAAAATTACAACATAAGTTTGTATTTCAACCAAAAACTTCAAATATAAATGTTTCTCTCTCAAACTGCCTTCGTTTTTGTATTAACAAACCCATCGCTGACATTTTGATTCAACAAACCCATCGCTGACATTTTGATTCAATGGTGTGACACAAACCATGCTGTTATCTGATGCTACGCCATTACAGACAGATCAGTCTAAATCTCCCGGTAATCTGCTTTGAATGCTGTAACCAGACTATTTATACAGAGCTGATGTTGAAGAGGGGTCTGTTGTGGGTTTGAACTGCAAGCTTGCATTCTCACCCCTAGATGGCAGTACAGAGATGTACAGAGGCAGAGTGGGCACACCCACCACAAGGTGTGATAATTAGGCAAAGGGGCTTTGACAGTTAAGCCAGGATGGAGACCTCCGTGAATAACCTGTGCTGGTTCACCACACATTATTTCTTAAACAAATCTAAAAATGTAACAGGATCTTACCTCCAGTGTCAGCAGGGTCACATCTGTACACTCCACTCACTGTGGTGCAGTTTGTCCAGAGGTCTGATCTGCTGTTGGTGTTAATAACCCATGCCTGTTAGATTCAAGAATACTCATTAGCAGGAGTTAAACGCATCCAAAATATTCTCCTTCAGCTGGTTTTAGTGCCAGATTGGGGTTTGAGTGTATGAACTACTCCAAACTGATTGCATCTTGTTTGGTTAATAAAATCACATAGAAAGACAGACAGACAGACAGATAGACAGATAGATAGATAGATAGATAGATCTTTATTTAATAAATGAAAATTGAGAATAGTTGTACTTACACTGACTATAGTTGACACTAAGAGCAGAACCAGTCCTGCCACATGCAAGACGACAATTCCCATTAAGAGGAGCAGCATGATGTTTCCTTACGGTTCTGTACAAACACCGAAACACGTTTTTAATAAAATATATCAGTGACCAATTAGTTATAATATTGTTATAATATATTTTCACTATAAGATTTAGGTTATTATATATATATAAAAATAAATATTATATAATATATAATATATTATATATTATATAATAATATAAATAAATTATTTAACCAATATGTCAAAAGCAGATTGGTACATTGTACATTACTTTTAATACAACTTTATTAAAACTTTCTTGATCTCCCAAAAATTGCAGCTCAGATTCAGTTCTGGCGCAAAAGAGTGTAACAACGAAGTTTACAAGTGCAAAACCAGCTTAACGCATATTCATAAAACTATATAACTGTATAATAATTAACCAACAACATGAATGTCCCTCTTTAAAGTTAGCAAAGATATCATTGTATGGATGAGCCAAAGCATGACAGTGGCTTTTCTTATCCTGAAGGTTAGATTTACACCCCTCTCTGATCCGCTCCAGACTTTTTAAAACTCATAAACAGCCAACGTACGTTTGAACTGAAATATAAATCCAACTTACTGCAATCAAATAGAAAGTAAGTCCACAAAAATGGATGAAAACGCCAAAATGCAGCCGCGCCACTCGTGTCAAAAGTACTGCGTATTTCCAAAGTCCAGATCCCTGCGACTAGATTAATGTTCTGTGTGGAGCAGCAGCTTTAAAGAGTCTCATTATGGAAGTACTACGCCCTTTTTCTGCAAAGCTACGTCAAGGCGCGCCTCTCTGACAGCGACAGACTCACAGCGCGCACTGAGCGTAAGAGCGCAGGAAAACCACCGGGTACTTAGTCATACAAACACAACCAGAGCTGTGTTTGGTTCTCATGGATACCAGCGTAAAAAAAAAATACAAATACAAATACAAGTGTGCTAGTAGGTTTGTAAGCTCTTGTTCCTAAGCAGTGGATGGATCATGTTAGTTATTGAACAAAATAAAATAATTATAATAATTATAATAATTATTATAATAATTACTATAAATAAATCATATAATAAATAAGAATAATTCGCTGATTGAATAAATACAAAATAAAAAATTAAGTTTTTTTTTTTTTTTTTTTTTTTTTTTTTTTTTTGGAGCTAGATCTAATAAAACGAATTGATCCATAAAGACAGATAAGTCATACTTTCTAGCATAACTGTAACACTTTAAACTGGAATAATATCTTTATCCTTATTACAGTCATGGTTAAACTGCAAACACATGATTATAACAGAATTAGTTTGACTTTGAAGTCAATAGAGAAGGCAGTAAAGAAATACTTGCTATACATTGGCAGTGCTGTATGAAATGTTTTCAGATGTGGCTGTTCAAATAAACACGCACAAAAAGTTCTGTGCAGTGTTCCTTTTCTTTGGTTGCTATGGGAATGAGCGATACAAACTTGTTAAATGGTTACTCTCAGTTCTCCCAGATACTGTCTGGGTGAAAATAAGTATAGCCATTAGCTGGCCTTTGGAAAGCCTCCAGGAATTTGCAGAATTCCTTTACAAGAGATTCCCCTCCCTTCGTCTCTCCCTCTCATCAGTCATCAAATGGGAAGTCAATAAAAAGAGAGAGGGCAGAGGTAGACTGAAAGAGTGTTGAGTGTTCTTTCTGATATGAGAGATAGTTCATGGAGTGTTCAGATAATCCGGGAACAATGGACATCCGTGAACATTTAAAAATCTTTATAGTGTTTTTATTGTTTTATTTTTGGTGGTGTTGATTTTGGACTCACCACCACTTAAAACTAATATAGATTGACACTGCTTTGTCAGTTTTAGATAACCACATAATCTTATCTTTGGCTTCTACTTCACAGTCTTATCAGAGGTCAGTTGTGTTGTCTGAGGCTCTTTGTGATGTTGACTACATTCGTATGCTGTCACTACCTCTGCTGGTTTACATACTATTTAACTAGAGTTTACATACTATTTTAATAGTCAACATGGAGTGGAAAACATTATTTTCTAGAGGGATTTATATACTCATATATATACACATGGCAAATCTAAAGAGATGAAATACATGGATTTGTTGTGTAGAGGATCATCCAGTGAGTTCAGGTCATGGTATATGAGGATGGAAACTGAGCTGATCCAAATGATACAATGTTGCATATCTGTGTGAGTCAACACTTTTTTTTTTGTATTTTTTTTTTTTTACCGATGCATGACAGTGGCTTGTTGTTCTTGCTTATCACTTGACTTAAGCAAGGGGCAATAATCTCTGTGGTACTATGGAATGATCTGGCGTTCCAGTTACACAAACTGCAGATAACACGGAGAATGCAAGCTTGACATGTGTAAATAGGGCCTTGTGTTATCCATTATATTTGACTTCCCTCTGCTCAGTCAGAGACGGCAGCTGTGACTGTAGTGTTCAACACTTTCAGGGCATTTATGAATCTGGTCATCATGGTGGGTGGGGTCCTTTGTCAGATTTGTTATTTCTTTATTGACATGGCATTTCTCAACATTCTTCATTAGTAAAAATTTGTATTTAATTATTTTATTTTATATATTGCAGTGTGTTGTGTTTAACCATACAATTAAATGCATATAATTTAATTAGTTATTATATAAAAAAAAGACATTTTGATCAAATAACTTTAGCCTGAGTATGACAGCTCACTTATTTCATTTAATGGCCTCGTTTCTGTTTGTCTGCCTATCTGCTCTAATATTAATATCAGAGCAGACAAGCTTTAGAGATGTTATGTTATGTTGGAAGTCACTCATAATGGACATTTTTCCTTGAAAGATCCAGTCAGATGCAGGATTTGCGCTGATATATGACATAAGTGCATCGTTATGTGAAATATCTTTATAGAAGAGCATTATCCGTATACAGGGAGAGTAGCATGTACTGGATCTTTGAGTAGATTTTCCAGGTATCATGGCAGTCCCAAATACGTGAATGTTTGTAGAAGTCTTGAGTAGAGATTGGAAGTGTGGGATCCATGCCAGCAGTGTTAAAGTGGTGAATTCACACACTCACACACACTATAATCCACACACCACCTGACCAGGCTCTAACGTTACACTCACAACCATTAAGAGTGTGTGACTTACTGTGAGTCACAAGGCCAGACCTAAGTGCAGGGGTGTGTGTTTAGTTTGTGTGTGCTCACATTTTAAGAGATTTATCCAGGATTAATCAGACATGTTTGGGTTTGTAAAGTGCTTTTGACTCCTTGACTCTGGAAACTGGAAATAGGAGACAAACATCAGCATGTGTCCCTGAGAAAAGTGCTTGATTCTCTGTATACATGCGTAATATACAAACTCAAGGACTTTTCCACTGATGGGCACACATTCATTATGAGTGTTTAGTCATGCCCTGGAACAGCTCAGGCTGAAAAAAAAAAAAGACCTTTCACACATCACAAGTGAAACTGAGAAAAAATAAAGCATCAGAGCCAGCGTGTTACAGTAATTTTACTGGTTAACAAGAGTTGTTAGGCATTGCATTTTTAAATAATTACGGTGTAAGACCTGAGACATAGAGATTTTTGCCAGTAAAAAAAAAATCCTCAAACCACATACTTCTGCCCTGGCAACCACCCATAGCACTCCAGCATCACAATAGTTTCTTCTTCTGCTATATATATATATAATTTAACTGTAAGCTGTTTGCCAAATAACAACAATTGATTGGCACATTCATATAAAATCTAATTGATGTTCAGACTCAGGGTTGTCTTTCTTTTCCCTTTATGAACAAACTGAAGTGCTATTTTTACAATTCTATGTGCACTGAACTGTTATCAGAACAGCTGTCTTTATGCACCATTTAGAGACTTCAACCAAACACCCATTAGAGATTTTACCAAAAACAAGCATTTTGCAAGAAGTCCACCCACAGCATATTCCAAAACTGTTAAATGCCATGGTTACCACATAACGCCTATCTATTGTGATGCATATATTTGTCAGTTGAGGGGCTTGTTATCAAACTAAAATATCAGAAAGCTTATCAGGGTTATCGACTTCACACCCTGACTGAATTCTGTGGTAAAATAAGTCAGACTTTAGAAGATCAACCAGGGAATAAACATTACGAGCAGGAAGGCCCTCCTAAAAATAAAGGTTCCAAAGGGGAGTTTTCACAGTGATGCCATAGAAGATTTGGAATCTAGTGTGAAGAAGATTTTAATAATCTTGTTCCACTAAAACAATAACATTTTGTGAAATGGAAAGGTTCCATGGATGTTAAAGGTTCTTCATGAATACATCGATGCCAATAAAGAACCTCATAAAGAAAGTGTGCCTATAGTTAAACCAGTTCAAAAACAGAAATGTCTGTGGGGATAAAAACAACCGCCCCTTTACTGACTCGAGGTACGAGAGTAAATAAAGGTCTTTCAAGGACTGCACAGATGTTTGGTTACTATTATTCATTCAGACCTGTCATCATGTTTTCATTATAAGCGCTAAGCTCACACATACAGCAGACGGCGTACAACATCATACACACACATTCGACTCAAGCTTATAGACGTCTTGTCATGTATTTGTATCTTATCTTATCGTCATGTATTTGTGTATTTGTATCGTTTCTGGGCTCTTAATCTCACTTCCTGTAACCATTCTGATATGTGTCACACTTCCTGCGGTTTCCCTGGAGACGAAGCCATAAATAAACACCAGCGGTTGGTATAAAAGCAGAGACTGGACACTTGAATCATCCACTGCATGATTCAGCAGGAGACAGAGAGGCGGGAATATAAGGGAGACGGCATCCACAAATGTAACTTCCTTTTCTTCTAAACTGGTTGTCGATAAGACGGTCATTAAACCGATCAATCAGATGAAGCCCTCAGACATCCAGAAGACATTTCTGTAGACTTGTGGCTCTTGGCTGTATGACGTTATTTCGTTTTTGATATTGTGTGTGAATGTTAGAGCTGATAATCGTGTCCAACTTCATTTGAATGAAGACGTTTGTGGTCACACAATCATGAACAACCGGGATTCCCCTTCTAAACGTGATGTTGTGGTTTAACTGCAGTTGATCAGGGCAGTCGTGCCCGCATATCTTGTCTACTTCAGACTTCCTGTTTGGTTATATATTATATCATTTTGTAGTTCAAGGGCAAACCGTTTCAGTGAAAACATTGCCCTTTCTCTCTTTGTATTTCCATTGTATTTCCTACAGCTCTATTGTTGTAGAATGTGAAATATTTCCTGACACAGAATGCATCTTTTAGTTCAGCCTTGTGCTCAGTCAACCCTGAGGTCATTATCATTATTGGATGCACCTGAAATATATTCTATTATGTCATAGACTGGCGCCACTGTTACCATGGTAGCAATTTTAATAGATATATATGATGATGTAGAAGAGTCTGTGTATTCATTTGCTGAATAAAAGTATTGTTTAATTTTAAATAAGAATAAAAAATAAATAAAATAATAAACTTACTGACTGGTATGACAACTTTTGAATGGTAATATTTTCAAAAGCAAGTTGGCACTATGTTACAGTGATGATTTCAGTTTCAGTGTATTTAGACAGTACAAATAATGTTTTTATATAAACACTACATGTTGTTCCAATGCATTTTGACAGAATTAGACAGCAATGCAATATTCTATATATTGTATCATGGTACTAAATGATCGCCATATGGCACCCCAAAGTACTTGGGTACAAATGTTGATACTCATTTTCTATTCTATGCTGTTTTAAAACACTTTTTATATCATATAATAATTATAAGTGGTGCTAATGTGGTAGAAAAAAGTTCAAGGCTTTTCTCTAATGTATATTCAAACTCCAACATTTCTTTAATTTTAAATATTGGGTGGTGATGGGGGGCTCACCCACAATGATCAAATATTAATATGAAATAGGATACTCAAATCCTTGTGTAATGTAATGTCTCTACAGAGAGATGTGAAAATCTAATGAGAGAACTCTAATGAGAAAAGCGCTGGCTGGTCGGTTGGAGGTTAATAATAAAGCCTGAATATGTTGAGACTGTAGTGAAGATTCCAGAGTATATTCCCTGGGGACAGTGTTGAGAGGAGAGGGCTAAGGCCAGTTATTTCTGTGTCTACTGAATAATGTGTTTCACTGAGGACAGAAAAGCATGCACGTCTCTAGCTAAAGTTCGTGAGTGATGTATATAGTCTTGACATAGATCTAAAGACGAAGAGTAAAGGAGAGAGAGGGAGGAATCAGAGAACCTCTCCTCTGTCAGTAACTCTAATTATGCAACGCTGAGAGATTTTAAAAGCTCTGTCACGTGAAATACACAATGGTAGAGGCTGTTTCAGAATGAGTGGGCACTGGATTGCTTTCTGGAATGGAGAGAAGGGAGGATAGATATGTCAGAGGAGTGATAATTGAGAATGGAAACCTCCTCCTTCTCCTCAAAGTCATAAATAGTTTCAACTACATTTGCGCCATTACTAATTTATTGAGAATTGAGCACATGTTTGAAAAGACAAAACTAAAAATTTTAGCTGGGATCCTGAGAGAAATTGTATCTCTTTTTACTTTGTCAAGTAAAATATTTCCTAATGAGTCATCTTAGAATCAACTACATGTCTCCAAACAATACACACTTCCCTTCCTAAATTAATTAGTGTTTTTAAATGATTCAGTTAAGGAAATAACCCAACAACTCACAAGTCTGTTTCATTCTTGAATGAATCAGTGTTTTTGAACTATTCGCGTGAATGATTAAATGATTGACACATCAGTCTCATTTGTTTCTAATGAATCAGTGTTTTTAAGCAAATCGCTTGAGTGAATGGATAAATGGTTCATTCATAGGTTTCTTTCGTTCCTGAAGGAATTCATGTTTTTAAACTAATTTTCTGAGAGAATTATAAACTAATTATGGATCATGAGTCGCCTTTGTTCCTAAATCAATAAATGTTTTTTGAAAGAATCTCTTGACATGAAAGAATCTCATCACATTATGTTATGTTGATTCACAAACAAATGGCACTTATGAGCCAGTTATTTTTATGAATATAGCCAAAAAGACTCATGTAATGCAAAAAAAGTCTATCAATGTGATTGCTCCTTCAAAAGTGCTTAAAGTACAGAATCATAATCATGATGAGTTGAATTTGAATTAGATTCTGAATCACGGAGAGCCACTTTAGCCTCAGTTTGACTTTGAATGCCTTACATTCACAGACACACACACACACATTTTTTTTTTATTGACCTGTGTGACTTTCAAGATTGTAAACTGTGTAAAGTGAAACACTGCACCATTTCGCCAATGCCCAGCTGTGTTTGGACCACACTGAGATTCAAACTGCTACATGAATATAACTACTGTACACTGTACTGTTGGCAGAAATCATGGTCTAAAGTGGTGGTCTGTGTGTAAAACTCAATGAGAAGAAAACCGTGGGATCCAACTTCAATTTCAGGCACAGCTGGCCACCGGATGAGTCTCATGGGCTGGCAGGGCCCACTCAGATGTTCTGTCTGAATGTTTTCTTTGCTTCAAACCATGAGAACCACACTTCATAAGGTAGTGAATGAAGCCAAGATGACAGTGAAAACTGGTTAGCAGGCTTTAAGACCTTCTCATAACTCTGCAGGAAGAGTTCTACAGATCCCGAAATGCAAATATAATCTGTAAGCAAATAGCCAATCCCTTCAGCAGTAAATTGCATACTTTATAAGGCCTCCAGAATCTCCTCTTTATGTCAACATCCGATCAAACAGAGTCATATTTGTCTTAGGCAACACATTCCTGCAATATTTCAAAGGTCAGAGTTGGGTATCTGGAACAGACTCTGGAATGAAACTCTTGAGTACTATGCTCCGACATGCTGAAATCAATACTCCTCCTGTCTGACTAGCAAATATCTGCGATTCTGAGGACCACTGTGTACTCCAGATAGGCAGGAAGCCATGATAAGAAACCTGAAAAG
Organism: Carassius gibelio; assembly: GCF_023724105.1. Taxonomy (NCBI): domain Eukaryota; kingdom Metazoa; phylum Chordata; class Actinopteri; order Cypriniformes; family Cyprinidae; genus Carassius; species Carassius gibelio. The sequence goes on from NC_068382.1 coordinate 20,940,014, forward strand.
AAATCGGGGACTGCAATATCACTGAAATAGTCACTGAAAAGGAGAACTGATGTGGTGTGGTGTTAGAAGTTATTTGAAAACCAGAAGCTTGAAAATTCAGTCGACAATGAGATAAAACAGTGTTTCTGAGCAAGGAATCTGCACAGGCTTACTCAAGAGAAGCTGTTGCTCTCTGTCAGTTACTTTGGAACGACTTAAGTGCATCCTACACTGCTTCTCAGTTTTACCAGATCTCAGTTAAAATTCTGAGATCTCAATATTTAAACAAAATAATAATTCAGTGTACAAATAATCTGAGCCATGCTATCCATGTATTTGTATTATAGCAATTGTCTCATTTGTGCTTATTTTTGCAGTATATTTCCTAAGGAATTTTAGGCAAAATAATCTGAAATCAAATAAACCTTATGTCTTCTGAGTTATGAAAGAGCAAAAATATTTACATAAGCATGTTTTCAAAAGCACACAACTCGTTGTTCTTACGCATGCACCAACATAGTCTCAAGTGCATCTTGTATTGTTATGCATTCAGACGACAGAGCAGATTTTGATTTATGTAAAGAGTTTGAAATGTGTTTGAGCAGAACACCTGTGCATTGTTTACAGGAGCAAACATGTTCCCCCTCTGAATCAATAAACCCAAATGCTATATGTGTACTTCACCGTGAGTCTGCTTGCCTGTGGCTTCTGTTTCGGAAGTGTGTGTTTGTACTTCAGAGGAACATGAGAACTACAACTCCACTGTACTTTGGTGTACTCAGGGAAGTGTAGAGTGAAGGTCACTTTATCAGTGACAGCCCTCAAGTGGACCTCTGAACTAAAGAAAAGCAATGGATTCTGTCCGCTGTCTGCAAACTGTCAGAATCATGTCACACCTGAGCAGAAAACAAACCTGTTTACAATCTCAGATCTTAAGATCGCTGATAAACAGAACTTTGACAAGGTTAAAAGGCATTTTTCTTTAGACTAAAAAGGGCAGTTCTTCTATTTTCTAGCAGTTTAGAGATTATTGATTTTTTAATCTGAACAGTCAAAGGTGAAGAGACAATCAATTCTAATCATTACAGTGTGCTTAACTAACAGACAGAGGTGAGAAAGGTGTAAAATGTCAGTCCACTTAATTAAGAGGACTAAGAAAGAAACTGTCAAGCTGTTCTGATGCTAATCTTGTAGTTTATCTTCCTAAAAAGAACATTTGAAATTAGATGAATGGTTAAGCAGCTTCTGGAGGGTCTGGAAGATTTATGTGTATCCGACTAGACGAGGAGTGCTGGGAAAGCTCTTCCTCATGCCCATGCATTTCTCCTGATCCAGGAACAGAGAGTTGGCTTTGACTGACAGGTCATGCTCCAGAGTAACTTTGGTCTTCACCAGGGTCTGGAGAGTGTTTTCAGCCTCCCTCAATCTCTCTCTCAGTTTATGAATGGTGTCTTCAATCTCCCTCACCTCTGTAACCAACCTGAGAAAACAGAGAGAGAAAGACTAGGAGGTTTGGCATCTAATTTTTGCATCATTATCTAATATATATATATATATAATAAAGCAAAACATCCAAACTGTTTCTTGGCAAATATTTGCATTCATTGATATTTATAGGGCGATCACCTGTGATGAGGATTGTCTCTGCATAGTTCGACGTTGGGTCTGCGAGACCTCTCTTCCAGACGTGTCTGGGCCACTTTAAGTGGGTTCTCTTTGTCTCGGATAGCCTTTTTTAAAGCTTCAATCAACGTCTCGGTCTGGAAGATTTCCTGAAGGGTCTGGAAGTAGAAGCAAGAAAGCAAAAAAGAGAGTTGATTAAGTGACAAAGTCACTTATTCTCTGTGTCTGACTTCTCAACCCTTCACAAAGTTAAAACGATCCAGTCAGGTACGTTTATTTCTTCTGTATATATCATAATGAACAGTCTAAAGCACTTATATCTGAAATTAGGCTGGTATGGTTTTATTCTGGGCAAAATTCCTACCCATCCACACAGCCATGCCAGGACAGAGTGAGGATAGAAAAATCAAACAATAATATTCAATAATCCAATAATAATAATATTCAAAATTAATAATAATATTTTTGCATTAAATAATTTGTGGATTATTTGATACTTTCACAATTTCTTAAAATTGCATTAGACTGATTGATGTGTCAGGGATCTGAAAGGGCTTTATAGTTCTAGTTACAGCCCATCTCATCCTTCTAAATGCATGATGGTCATGAAAAATATTCAGGATAAGGTTTAGTTACAGAGACAGGCACTCCCTCATGAAGACGATGTGATGTAATCTCATTTTGACCAATCAGCATCATGAATGGTGGTTCTTTATTTGTTACCTCATGCCTCTGATAACAGCCGTCAAGGGCTTTAAACATTATAGACAGCTGACAGAGCTTCTTCATGCTCTCCATTAACCTCCTCAATAACAGACTCCAGTGTTTAGAGGATCTCATCTACATATTTTGGGGTATAAACAAGCAGCCAATTTATTTTGGGTCCTGTCCAGTCAAAGTGAAGCAACAAGGACGAACTAGGATAGATCCTATTATTACTAAACATCGGGTGAAAAAAGAGTGGTTAATAGTCATGACGTGATGTTCAGCTTCCTGTGATTACCTTTGCTAGGTGGGCCTGCAGATTGTTCTTGGCATCTGCCATCTCGGAGATGCGGTTGGTAAAGGACACATTTACAGAGTTAAACTGGTTCCACATCTCATTTGAAGTGGCGTTGAGCAGAATCTCAATCTCATCACGGAGTTTGTGAGAGGCGGCGCGTTCGCTCTGAGAATGCAGGATGTTGTCGTCAGTGAACTTCGACCAGGAGTCTGGAAGACTGATACTGGTGAGACCATAAAGAGAGTATATTATAACATTATTAGGACGACCTTAACATATCCTGAAAACAGAGCGTAAAACTCACGATGGGTCCATGCGATCGATCCCTCTATAGTAGCTGATTCCATCAGAGGTGTTCCTGAGATGGTGACACCTATCATCAATTCTCTGTGCTGTGACCTTGTCACTCAAATCTCTCTCCAGCTCGTGCTGTGCTGCACGATTCGACCTGAGGATATTAATGAACATAACCACATGCAAATACGCCTTTCTCAGTTGTAAAACTTCAAATATGTTTTTTTAAATGGACCATATGAATGCAAAATTGTATTTTGGGGTTAATATTATTATTAGTAGTATTATTTTCTAACTATTTTTATAATGCTTTCTGCAAGACTCACGCTAGTTGAGCAATAGCTCGGTCTAAATGCCGCCTCATTCTCTCCTGACATGACTTAATCACTTCCACTTCCTGCAAAAAAGGCAAAATTAACTTTTGCAAATATAGAAATTATAACTTCTTAGCATTTTTTTACATTTATTTTAATGTGAGAAGAATTGTATAGAAGTTCAAGCATTCATTAAAGAGTGAGACATGAAACTATCAAATCTTACTGAATCAGTTACCTAGGGAAGGCTACTTTATACAATTATATGACATTTTTGACCACATAATGCCACAATTGACCAATCAGCATCAAGTATTCCAGAGAGCCATGTATTAAATTTAATGTAATCAAAAAGAAAGCATAAGCTTAAGAAAGCCCCTTCGCAAAATGATTGATTTACTCATATTCCTAACATGAAGGCTGATGTCACCTCACCTTAATCAAATCTTTCTCTACGCCATCATGAACCAGATCAATGGACATCCGTTTCTCCCTGTGAAACAAGCATTCCTGAGAAACCTAGAAATAGAAAAGAGTGAGAATATATATTTTTTACATTGTTTATATATATATATATATATATATATATATATATATATATATATATATATATGATTATGTAATAGTATATATTTTTAAATGTATTTTATTTAATTTCATTATTTTATTTTATTTTATTTTAGAGTTTTCAGAATGGATATAACTATTGCTGCAGAGTAACAATAACTGATGACAGCGCAACACACAGGATAACACGTCCTCACTCAAAATGTGACAATGGAAGCTCTAGTAAGCAATTCCATCACTATGGAAACGTCTTCGTCTTGTGATCATTCTCGTGGTCGTTCCTGTGAGGTGTCAGCACTATTTTGGAACTCATTCAGCACACTTGTAGTCAGCATGTTTTGGTGTGGTTTCTAGGGAAACAGTCTCTTACTGTGACTCAGACGGGTAACTCTGTAAAGACAGCGGTGGAACACATTGAGGTCACTGGAGATCTAGTGTGCTTTGTGCTCAGTCTGATAGAGTGTGTATATCTTACACCCCTCTAGGTTCTGTTACCAAGTGGTTTCTAACAGTGGGTCACCTGACACTCTACTGTGGGCTTTTCTGGTTACTGGGTCTTTAGCTAGATCATCGTGACCCTAATTAGTTGTGGATCTGATAAAAAACCACTAGAGCTGTACCATGATAGCATTCCAAGCATGAATTAAATATTTGTTACAATAGTAAAAACAAGAAATGACCTTTAAATGTGTTTAGAGATGTAAAATGTGATGTTGCATTAAAAATGATGGTTTTTAATTTATGTTAACTTGGTTAAAGGAATAGTTCACCTTAACATGAATATTCTATCATTAATTATTAACCTATAAGACCTGCGTTTATATTTGGGAAAATAAGTAAAGATATTTTTTTGATGAAACCAAGAGCTTTCTGACCCTGTATATAGACAGCAACAGAACTACCATGTTCAAGACCCAGAAACATAGTAAGGACATAATCGGTTCAACTTTAATTGTATGAAGCTATGAAGCATGCATCGTGGTACTCTATAAATTGTGGTGGACTCTGACCGTAAGAAAATTGTTGAATAAAGTTGTTATTTTTGTTTTCATTGCTCACAGAAAGTATTCTTGTTGGTTCATAAAATAAAGTTGAACCAATGATGTCACATGGACTATTTCAACAATGTCCATACTACATTTCTGGGTCTTGAACGTGGTAGTTCCCTTGATGTCTATGGAGGGTCAGAAATCTTGGATTTCAATACAAATATTTTAATTTGTGTTCCAAAGATGAGCGAAGATGAGGGTTAGTAATTAAGGACATAATTTTAATTTTTTTTGGGTGAACTAAGTCTTTGGGCTCTATTTTAAAGATCTTAGTGTAAAGCGCACGGCGCAGGTGCACTCATGGTGTGTCCAAATCCACTTTTGCTAATTTAATCGGGGCACATGGTCTAAACGGGGTGTCCGCATTCTCTTAATGAGTAATGGGTGTTTCTTGGGCGTAATGTGCAATAAACCATCCAGAGTATCATCTTCAATTCCCTTTAAGAACCAGTTGCGCTCGTGCCATGACGGATTTGCTATTTATCCAGTGGAATAAAGACAGAACAGAACAGACAGAAATATACATATATTTAATTAGCCTACAGAAAAATTCTTATGCATTGCAATCCTTTAATTTGTAATATTTATGTTTGTGTGCTGCTGTGCGTCCCTGTGTTTATTGAGCAGATTGTACGGTCTTTAAATAACAAAGAAAAAACATTGCCAGACTTTAGACCAGGTTTGAGTTGGTCTATACCGCAATCTATTTTCAGCTCCTTAAAATAGCATTGCACCAGAACACACCTATTTTTTAGACCAGCACGGCCATGGGCGCACAAATGAACGCAAATGCATTTGCTAATTAAACGATGTGGTGCTGGATGGAAAAATGCAAATTAAATTTATTGTTTTATTTATAATATATGTATTTTTTATATAATGATTTACATACAATTTTTACTTTTTTAAATGATTTATGAATTATATTACCTGCAGTGGCCCTTCAGTCTCAACGAGTGCTCTTTCCAGCCTTCTTTTCACATCCATTAGTACTGATATCTCTGTCACCATGTTGTCTATCTCATGATTGAGCTCTGATCTCCAGAAGCTGATGTCGTTTAGTCTTTCTCCGATGTTCTTGCTGGTGGTGTCCTGAGTTCTACGGGTCATCTGGTCCTTATCCTGGATCATTCGGATCGTGTCCCTCCGAAGCCTTTCGGCACTGTTCCGGGAGGATTCGGACTCCCTGTAGTTACTCTGGTTGGACTTGTACCAGTCCTCAGGCATGTAGCGTGTACTGAGAGCTGTTCTGTTAGAGGGGTAGAACATGGTCTTGGCCCGGACTAAGTCCAAGTTTTCTCTTTGAAGGGCTGATACAGTCGGGATAGCGCTTCCACTTCTAAAGTACGAATTAGTCCTCCAGGGCATGTTTGAATTCTGGTTGAGGGTCAAGGCTGGTTGGTGGCTCCTATAACTGAATGCCGTGGTGGATATGGCGGGCAGGAAGTGGCTGGTTTTGGGCCGAGTGTAAGTGGCCATCTGGGTGGATCCAGTTAGCTCCATGTGTCAATTAATGAGCCACCTTTTTCTTGGAAAATACAACAGGGTGTGTTTTGGTGTTTTGAATGTGTACAGTCTCTTGTGGTTATTAATAACTACATGCCTGGGATGCATGTGTGTGTTATGGTAAGCGTGATTTCACCAAGTACAACATGTTCCTGGATCAACATCCTTGTTGATTCTGGAACAACATTACAATCAACCAATCAGAATTGAGATATAATTTTTCAGGAAATGTCCGTTTTAGGCAAAGAATCAGGATTAGGTGCTTCTACACCCCTTGTTAATCAGTTATAATTTCCCACTGATATTATAATAAAATATGGGTAGGGTTAGGTTTAGGGGTAGGGATTGGGTTAAGTCTGTATTTTTGTACAGTAATGTTGATCTAAGATCATCAGAAGACATTGATCCAGGAACATGTCTTACTTGGAAAAATCACGGCGACCTGTGTGTTATACAGTATGTGTTGTATATAAAGGTGCTGGTCATATAATTAGAATATCACCAAAAAGTTGATTTATTTCACTAATTCCATTCAAAAAGTGAAACTTGTATATTCAATTCATTCATTACTCACAGACTGATATATTTCAAATGTTTATTTCTTTTAATTTTGATGATTATAACTGACCACAAAGGAAAATCCCAAATTCAATATCAGAAAATTAGAATATTGTGAAAAGGTTCAATAAGACACCTGGTGCCACACTCTAATCAGCTAATTAACTCAAAGCAGCTGCAAAGGCCTTTCAATGGTCTCTCAGTCTAGTTCTGTAGGCTACACAATCATTAGGAAGACTGCTGACTTGACAGTTGTCCAAAAGACGACCATTGACACCTTGCACGAGGAGTGCAAGACACAAAAGGTCATTGCAAAAGAGGCTGGCTGTTCACAGAGCTCTGTGTCAAAGCACATTAATAGATAGGCAAAGAGAAGGAAAAGATGTGGGAGAAAAAAGGTGTACAAGCAATAGGTATAACCTTACCCTAGAGAGGATTGTGAAACAAAACTCATTAAAATGTGGGGGAGATTCACAAAGAGTGGACTGCAGCTGGAGTCAGTGCTTCAAGAACCTCATATGCAAGACATGGGTTTCAGCTGTCGCATTCCTTGTGTCAAGCCACTCTTGAACAACAGACAGTTTTAGGGCACTTCATGCTTCCTGCTGCTGACCAACTTTATGGAGATGGAGATTTCATTTTCCAACAGGACTTGGCACCTGCACACAGTGCCAAATCTACCAGTAACTGGTTTATAGACCATAGTATCCCTGTTCTTAATTGGCCAACAAACTTGCCTGACCTTAACCCCATAGAAAATCTATGGGGTATTGTGAAGAAGAAGATGCGATATGCCAGACACAACAATGCAGAAGAGCTGAAGACCAATATCAGAGCAACCTGGGCTCTCATAACACCTGAGCAGTGCCACAGACTGCATGCCACGCTGCATTGCTGCAGCAATTCAGGCAAAGGGAGCCCCAACGAAGTATTGAATGCTGTACATGCTTATACTTTTCATATGGCCAACATTTCTAAAAATCATTTCTTTGTATTGGTCTTAAGTAATATTCTATTTTTCTGATACTGAATTTGGGATAAAATAAATAAACACTTGACATAAATCAATCCGTGTGCAATGAATGAATATAATATACAAGATTCACTTTTTTGAATGGAATTAGTGAAATAAATACAAGTTTTGATGATATTCTAATTATATGTCCAGCACATGTATATATAATTTAAAACTGAAGTAAAAAAATTGCCCGTCACAATACTCAATTCACACAATAAATGAAAATATAGATATCAGTATAAATATAAGTATAGATAATAAAGTAATTGAACTGAAATATTTGAATGTGCAATCTGTTAATGTTATGAATGAAAGTTATTATAGCTTGTTACTTATAAGGCATTGGAGAACTTTTAACACAATGTTACTGACCTCTTAAAGAAGAAGAAACTATTTAAAGCTCACTCGTTTGAAATGTTCTACTAATTTAGCTTTTATTTACGTAAGTACTAATACAGACAGTATGAAAAACTTGCCTAATTGCAAGTCGTTTTGAATAACATGAGGATGTGTAAGCACAAATTAAATATCTGACCATAATACTATTTGCATTGCAATGTTTTATCTTGTCCAAAATGCACCAAATTGGTAAAAAAAAAAAAAAAAAAAAACTGAAACTGACTAAATAAATCGAGCAAGATAATCTATAAAAATCTTTATGCAATAAAGAGCAGTAAACTCACCTTGTGTCTGAATCTCGTCTGTCACTGTGCACCGCTGACAGGTGTATGCGCGCACCTGTGTGCAGAACAGTTGAGACCTTTGCGTGTGCGCGAGAGATCTCGAACGGTACTGCTGTGCATTATTGATAGACAAGCCCTTCAGCAGTGATCATTCCGCGAATCACTTCCCTAAGAGCTCAGTAGAAAGCACAGTTATCCAACACTACTGCTGCTTTAGAGGCAGGTAACCCATGACAACCAAACACAATAAGCATAAACATATACCAATAAAGCACACACACCATGTACATATATAATGCATTTATGTAAATTGATGAGTATATACATATATATAAAACCAGGGTTCAATTATCTTTTTATGTACAGTGTATCTCTGGAACACAAAATGTTCTCTCTTCATGCTTTTCTGGGCACTTGGACCCCCTGATGAGTTAATGTACAAGTCTCTAAACCATTGAGAATACATGAGCTAGCAGTTCAGCAGGGTCAAAGTGATCAGCCTTGATGAACTGGGACAAAGGGTTATTCTAACCCTCTGACGGACATGATCATTTGGAATACTTTAATGCCATTTTGTGCCAAGCATGCTACTGAAAGTACAAAAATAAATGATTTTTTTTAATTTATCTGTAAGATTTATATTCATTTATAAACTGTGTTTTTCATTTGGAACAGTAAATAATAGTGCATATAAGAACAATCATTCTTAACTCTGCATTCAGGGCTGGTGTCTGAGAGAATCCCTGTGTATCTGGTCTAATGTTTCAGAAGTGATGACACATGAAAGACTTTCAGTGCTGCTTTTATTCATGTCTCAAATGACCATCAAACAAAACAAGCTTGGCACAATGACACCTGGATACTGTTTATGTGCAGAGAAAATAGTATTTTATTTCTGTAGGAAACATGACACATTTAATATTTCATACGTGAAATGGGCTCAAGTTCTTGCAGCAGGGGTGTGGCACATCTGGACAGGAAACACACCTGGAAGTGTGAATGTAAATGTTGAGTGCAAAGGGAGAACAACCTCTGCTGACAATTGTACTGTATAGACTAATGTTTTATCCTGTCTAGAGGATAGAAAATAATTATAGCGTTAGTGGTATTTCAACTACAGCGTGCAGCTGGACTGAAGTAGGAATTTCTCAGTATAAAGCACACACCCTCAAGAAACTCAGTACGGCATATATACACATTAAAAATGTTTTGTCAGTTAACTTTTTTAATAAGGACATCATCATTAACATTATATACAAACATTATATTTAAAATAATTACTTAAAAAAAAAAAAAAATGAAACTATCATTATATTCTAAACAATAATTACAATTATTTTAAATAAATAATGTTAAATACACATCCCAACAGGAAAATAATTGTTTTTAAATGTTAAGCATGTATATCACTCACTCACCAATGGATCCTGAATGGGTGCCGTCAGAATGAGAGTCCAAACTGCTGAAAACATCACAGTAATCCATCCAAAATCACAAAAACTATTATTTTGACCAAAAGTGACAGTTTAAAGTAAAAAGTTGAAATCTGAATCCAAAAAGATCTGTAGCTACTTTTGTTTCATCACAACTTTAATAGTCGGATCACTAGAATATTAATGTTAAGTGTTGGCAACCATCAAATTCCATTGTTTTGCAAAAAAACCCCACACTGTCATGGCTACCATTATTTGTACACATGTTTATCTTCCTGAATGGGTGCAATCTGAGCTATGAATCAGTGAGTTAGGTGAGAGGACACCTTCTAATTATTGCATGGCTCTCAATACCTTTACTCCCCCTCCATGAGGATGGGTTACCGCTGCCTTATCAATAATTGATTCAACAGGAAGAGAGCACACTGAGCAGTTTACCACAGTATAATCATCCGTGTGTCTTGCTACAGATCAGGCAAGATGTGCACAAATGCGTTCAGGACTGAGGCTGGGTGTCGGGTGTTTATCCTGCACTGGGCTTGTGTCTCTTAGTTCTGAAGAGGGTGTTGACATGTATTGACTCATGCAAAAGGAAAATCGCTTTGCCGCTGAAGTCATTCTTTATGGCCTGGAATGAAACATATGGGATTGTTTTACTGTGGAAGGAGGGAAGAATAAAAACCACAGTGAATTTTTAGTAGGATTATGTAAAAAAAAAAAAAAAAAAAAAAAAAACATAAAAAAATAAATAAATAATATAATTTGTTTTATTGAATTTAAATTAATTTATTGATAAATTCATCGATTTTCCTTGGACAAATTAATATTATTAATTTAACTATTTATTATTTTACTACTGGTAAAGTGGGTGGTTTAGAATTTAGGAACTAATATCTAATAATAAAATAGTTCATAATAAGTTCATGAATATACATTAAATAGTTATCTGTGTTTAACTAATGTGTTTTCCAAAGTGCAACTTTGCTCACATTGTTGGAAGTTGCTTGTACATGGCAAACCTACAGTAAAGTATACTGTTATCATAAATTAAAATTAATTGAGTAATAAAGTGAAAAATTGTTTTCTTAATCAGTAATTTGTCTCTTTTTATTATTTTATTTTATTTTTATTAAGAAACTTTTTTTTTTTATTTGTTGCTTAGCTGCTTAAATATCAGCCTCAGCTTTTTAATGCAATGTTTTGGACTTTTGTTCCCTTGCTCTCTTTGCCAACAGATCAGAGTTCCTCAACTTGTGCCCCCCAGCCCGAGCCCCTCTCTGTTATCCTGCTGTGGTTTTCTCCCTGATGTCTGTGTCTTTGATAAAATAACACTACATGAATTCCTTGTTAGGCAATCCAGCCAACAGCCTACAACAGGGAAAGAATAACCTCTTCTATTATCATTATTATTATTATTATTATTATTATTATTATTATTATTATTATTATTATTATTATTATTATTATTTCAATGTGGACATTTGATGAATCGAGTGTTTGTGATGTGAAAAATTGTTTTCAAATGATAGTAAAAAAAAACAAAAACAAAAAACAAAAAAAAAACTGTTGAATTTGTTTCTCTTAATTGCAACTTTATGTCTTGCAATGGTAACTTTGTCCGATTGGGATTTAATATCTCACAATGAGACATTTATATATTTTAATTAACATTAAGAAATAATGCAGTTTGAGATTTTGCTGCTGAACCACAGCTTCTCACCACGTGGTCTAATATCACAACCGTCGGTTTTCTGTGTCAACATTGTAAGCTGAGATTCAAAAGGCGTTGTGCCAGCGATCTACTGTATCACTCAACACACATTCTGACGTACACACACACACGCACACACACACGCACACGCACGCACACACACACACACAATCACACAAACACATGACATTGCCTCTACCCATTTTGAATATAACCCTGTAAAGGCAAGAAGAACAATCCCACAGTTGATGTCCGTTGCTCTTCAAACTATTTAATAAGAGCAAACTCCTCCCCAGTGCCCATGGGCTTCAGCCTAGAACGTGAGTGTAACTTTAGAGTATCCCATATTTACCCTAGTACTGCGTTTCTGGAGGGTCTGCTGTGTACTACTACATGCCACGAAAGCGTGAGAGGACAAACCCATTTTACGAATGCTATGGAGTCTTGCAAAGAGTATTGGTTTTCAAACTGTAGAGTTAAACAGATTGAATTGCGGGCTTGTTTTGTGCAAAATGGAAATCTTTTTTTTTATTATAATTTTTTTATTTCTTTATGTAAACATTCACTAGATGGATGTCTTTGACATTAAAATAAGTTCAACTTAAAACAATAAATAAATATTGATAATCTTGTTTTTTTTTTTTTTTTTGTTCTACTGCTCTTTGACTTCCAAGTGACTGTTTGTTTTTAATATTTTTTTTATTTTTATTTTATTTCAATGCCTCAGGTCTCACTTTTTTGCAGTCCTCTGCACTGCTTTTCCATAATTTTTTTTATTTTATTTTTTATGTGTGACGATGGACGTGTTTGATGGTAATAATGTTTTGTGCAGTGTCTCGCAAATAACATACAGTAGTGTCCTAAAAATATAGCTCTCAAGTTAAGATAAGCTCAACTTAAAAAAAAAAAAAAATCTGCATTGTTTTTTTTTGTTTTGTTTTTTTTTTTTTCATTCCACTTCCCAGTGTTTGCACTGTTTTTCTTTTTTTTTTTTTTTTTACTTGTATCTTGAGCTGTATTAAATTGACAGGAGTGTCAGATACAAACTGTTACATGCAAAACGGATATTAATGGATTAACTGAGGTGCTTTTATTGTGAATCAATGCTCTCGGAGGGTTGGGATGGTTTTCATCTGGCTGGTATTCCAGAGGATCAGATGGATTGAGAGAGAGAAAGAACCTGATGCTCGATTACAATGACGGCACTGCAGGCTTCAGGTTTCCATGCTGAAGAGGCTTTGATGGCTGGTTATCTGAGGTGAGGTAAGGATGGACATTCCATCTACATTCCTCCTCATTACTGGGCCATAATTCACCTCTCCCATGCACCCTTACACAGAACACACATAACAAATGAAGTCTGGAAGTACTTACATAGAGGAAGAGATGCTATTTACTATCTAAACACCATTGAAATTCAGGAACATTGCATCAGGAAGGGCATGGTCAGGTCTGTAATAATTTGGGGAGGGTCTGTGTTTACCTTTCCTCTCGGACTCCATCAAGTGTCAGTCACGGAAGATTGAACATCCTGCTTTGTTTAACTAGTGGCCTCCCTTTCCTCTCTAGCTGTATATTTATTCAAACTTGCATGACATCAGTCTTGCAGTTTCTTTACTGATGATCAAGAGATTGAGTTAAATATTTCCAAATAACATCTCTGAATTAGGGATCTTATTGGCCACATGGCAACCATAGTTTCCTGACTGTTGCCATTGGCTGCCATCAGTCACACCAAACAGGAGAGTAACCGAGGCATTAAATCTGATTGGCAGATAGCAGCCCCCTACTGAGACATAGGCATTTGGAATATAATTTGTCTTTAACAGTATGTTTAACAGTGTATGTGTGTGTGTGTGTGTGTGTGTGTGAGAGAGAGAGAGAGAGAGAGAGAGAGAGAGAGAGAGAGAGAGAGAGAGAGAGAGAGTTGCTAACTGAGTGTTGGGGTCTATAAGAAAGTAACATTATCATTGTTTCATTCTGCTTTCTTAATGCTGACAGCCATAGTTTTATGTTTATTTTCGGGTTTATACATTACATGGTAATAAAAGCAAGTAAATATGGTCATACTTTGTTTTAAGGTCCAATTTTAGGACAAAGTTTGCCTGGATAAACTCATTATTTGCTGCGTACTAATGGTTGGTAAGGTAATTGTTCAGTTTAGATATGGGGAAGCATTCAGAATAACCCATTAATATGTGCTTTATAAGTAATAATAAATAGCCAATATGCTAGTAATATACATGCTATTGAGCAACTAGGAAATAGTGAGAATTGATCATTAAACTAAAGTGATACTGTAAATATTTTCCAAATAATATTTTGATTTTATATATAGGATATAAAAAAAAAAAAAAAAAAAAACTGATAAAACGTATCTTAAATTATTTTTGGATGAAATATATATTAAATTGTGGAATAAATGGAATCAGTTTTAGAATAAAATCATGAATACAATCATGAATAGAATCATACGGTGCATGTCGATCAAATTGTACGAGGTCAACAACGACAGTCAGTGCATTTGCTTTATATTTTGGGGGTGTTTGCTTAAGTCGAGATAGGATCAGCATTTGGAAATCCCTGAATGTCTCAAATGGAAAACGTGGCGATGTGAGAAGCATTCTAAGTGATTTTTGGAATGTCTAATGTTGAATCATGTGCTATTCAGATACTTAACTGCCACATTCTAAGCCTCAGTGAATCTCCTCCTATAAATATTCCCAATGGGTGTTCACTTTAATGGCAAATAGAAGCCAACGCTTATCCCTACTTGGAGGAGGGTGCATGGTCCTAATTAAGGTTTATGTAGATGAAAGTACATTTGCTATCTCTTTAGCTCAATCCTTTCGGCAGAAAGGTTATCGCTGGCAAGCAATGTGCTCATTAGCGCTCCTACTTTGGTTCCTGGATTAAGACAGGCCTCTGTCTTGTCCATCATTCAGTGTTAGGATGGCCAATAGTAGAAGATCAAAATACACCATATTTGAACTGAGAACCCTGCTTCTTGGCACAATCCAAATCCTTCTTCTGTGCTTTGCTGATGTTGATATTATAGGCTAGAAGATGTGCATTTATATAGAGGTGGGCCATAAAAATCACATCGCCTTTTTTCATATTGATGTTGCAGATGTTTTATTAAACACTTTTGGTGCATACAGTGAATTTTCCACAGTTAAAGGGATAATTATGTCTTCATGTACTGCACTCACCCTAGTCAACCCCAAAAATACTACAGACTGCATCTGTCAAGCTCCAAAAATGACAAAGACTATCTCACAATGATTTGTTTATTTTAATTGTGTCATGTATTATAGTTTTCCGTTGTATTTTAATTTTGCCATGTTCAAAAAATAACAAAGCTCAATCAATTAAATAAAAATAGAAAATTGCTAAATAACATTAAAATCAAAGAACTGGACCAGTTGAGCAGCAAAAGTTACAAAACTGCCTAAAAGGGGTCAAATGATGTTGCTAAAAAGAACATTATTTTGTGTTTTTGGTGTAATGCAATGAGTCTATGTGGTTTAAGGTTAAAAAGAAAAAACGGCAGAACTTTATTTTACAGTCCTGTTCCCCATGTACATACTATGTACTTATTATAGTAATTACAATAACTATGTAATAACTAGGCAATAAACCCTAAACCTACCCCTAAACCTAACCCTACCCCATGTAGTTACCTTGTATTACCAGAACTTTCTTAGATAAATAAACTTTAAGTACACGTACTGTATAATAAAGTGCAACCGAAAAAAAAACATTATTCTACATTTTTTACAAAGCACAACGTTCTGAAAAGCGAAGTGTACACTGATTGGCCAGCTATCCAGTGCGTTGTGATTGGCTGAATGTTACACCCCCTTTCCATACTTTGATTATGTGTGTCCCAGTGCGATGAGACAAAACCAATAAAACCCATTACAAACGAGATATTTGTTGCATCCACTTGGGACATAATATATATATATATATACATATATATATATATATATATATATATATATATATATATATATATATATATATATATATATATATATATATATATATATATATATATATATATATATTTTTTTTTTTTTTTTTTTTTTTTTTTTTTTTCGTTTTTTTTTTTTTTTTTCATGGAGGAAAATGCTAAATGGTTATTGTGGCTCTTGTGTGAAACACATCACAAACCACAGAGTTTACCACGTATCAAAGTGTTGTACAGTTACAAAAATATGAACTATCATAAGGAAATAAAACAAAATGAAACTTACATATTAAAAATACATAAATACAGTAGCTTTACATATGTTAATCTTGCATATATTTAAAGATAAAAATATATTCACTGAACATATATTTATGAACACCTGAATGAAGTGAACGATTTCAGTTCAGAAACAGATACACTTTTCAGATCTTTAACTCACCAACAGAGAAAAATGTAAACAGAAACAGGTTGAGAGAGTTTGACAACAGACTGAGAAAGGAGCTAGAGATAGACGAGATTAGATGGATAGAGATGGATATCAAGCATAGACAGACAGAAACCACCACACATGTCTGACAGCACGCTCAGGCTGAAGAGCCAGAGTTCCTGCCTGCTGAGCATGAATGCAGGGCTCTGTTCACCGTCCCAGTCATCACATTCCTTCAGAGCCACATGGCCCAGTGGAGGAGAGGGCAGCAGTCATGGAGCCTGGCCAGGATCTAACTTACAATACATCCAGTCTGCACACAGGCCTGCCAACAACCCCGTCATGCTCCCAAAATGTCACAGCTCATTGTCCGGCGGTTTGTCTCTGACGTAGGTGTGAAGAGCATTGCAGCCCTGAGGGATCACTTGGTCACTAAACACTCATTATGGATTAAACTAGCATGGTAAATGGTAGTTTTACCAACCGGAACAGACATTATGTTGAGAAACTTTCAAAGCTATAATTAAAACATGATGATTCACAATGCAAAACACAGTACAATAGTGTAATAAAACAGACAACATGTAAATTATGTACAGCTGCTATTTTACCTTGTAGAACAAGCTACATAGAATTCCGATTAATGTTTTTTTTTTTATGTATATTTTAGGAAACAGATTCTCATTCTCACCTCTGTTTCATTCTCTGTTTACTATCACGTGTACAGCATTTTTATGCTTCTCCTGGCATGTCAGAACTTTGTATACCCTGAAACCTGCTCCTCCAGCTAAGACAAAAAAGTATGTGTAGTTACAGAATGTAGTTTAATGCCTTTAGCGCCCTTTAAATGTGTGCCTTAATCCCTCCATAATGTCTCATGCATGGGTGTTCCTCCTAAAAACAGATTTAGCACACTGAAGTGGATAAAATGCTGAATGGATTAGATTTTGGAGCATTATAGGGTGTGTCCATCCTGTGCTACTGTTTCCATCAGATGATTGAAGAACATTAAAATGAGGAACAGTAGTCTTGTTTTGCCAGTGCATTGCATCAAAGCCATTTTTAATTGTTAGGAAATCAATGCCCTTTCCCTCTCTGGTCAGGGAGTGTTACTACACTGTTTTGTGGCAGACAGGAAGGGTAACTCCTTGTTTTAATCTCTGGAGTTCAGCCAGCTATGGAAGGAGTGAGTCATCTGGTAAAATCGTATATAAATACACTCATAAATACACACAGAGAGAGAGAGAAAGAGGAGCGGTTAAATTGAGATCTTGGAGTGATTTATAGCCATACTGTACTATATAATACACAGATGTTTCTCTGGTACTATTACATATGACAACTGTTGTTGTTTTTACTGACATAATCATAATGAATCACACTGCAAGAAAAGGTATTGCTTAGTTCAATTCGACATCAAATATTGAATCGGAGAATCCAAGTCAGCGATAAAAAAGTACAAATGCATCATACAATGCACCAAAAAAAATAATATAAATCTTCAATTCTACTCCGTTCCTGGAAATTATCGTTAGGTGGGATTTGATTATGTGACTTATGGAAGTATGTAACTGCGAGCGGCCCATCAGCAGGTCATGTGTACTGACTTTTCTTCATGGGCGTTTTCTCTCTATCTCTAGACTGGTGGGTTGATGTGACCGTGGAAGGGGTGTGAACTGCTCTCTCAAATGGATATGCTCTGAGTACATGAGAAAACTATTTGATATGTAAATGTGAGTAATTCTGGCCACATTTTTTTGGGCCTGAGCTTTGCAATACAAAATTCATGGAAAGCACCAAATTGTCTGTGCATGAATCATGAGAAAGTGGGAAGTGGCAACTGGGAAGCATAGAAACTAAAATAGCTGAAAACTTGCATTGATGGGCCTATAGACTCAGTTTTAGGTCTCTGACTGGTGTCTGCAAAAAACAACAACAGACGTCTCTGATGAGCTGCAAATCAACTGGCAAAGACTTTGTACATGCATGGAAACATGCCAATTCTTTAATACATTACAGTTAAACTAACAATATAATCATAGAAAAGCATAATAAAGAGAAAAGAAAAGCATAAAAAGGCAGAGTAAAGCCTCTTATATTGTTACAAAAATTTATAACAATAAAGCAGAAAATGTGATTTCCACAAAAAAAAAAAAAAAAAAAAAAAAATTTCTACATTGATAATAAGAAACATTTATTTGACACTGAAGACTGGAATAATGGGTGCTGAAAATACAGCGTTGGCATGACAGGAATAAATGACATAAAATTAAATAAATAAATAAATTCTAGATATTAATATAGAAAATAATTTTTTAAGTTGTAACAATATTTCCCAATATAACGGTTTTACTATTTTATTTATTTATTTATTTTATAAATAAATCCAGCCTTTGTGAATGTATAAGAGACATATTTAAAAAACAAAGTCTCAATGCCCCCCAACTTTTGAAATATAACAATTAAAAAAAAAAAAAAAAAATATATATATATATATATATATATATATATATATGTATGTATGTATGTTGTTGTACCTTTGCAGTTAATGGGAATATTAATAACTTTTATGTTTGATATTAAGGACAGTTTTGTTACTTGTGCGAATAAAAAAAAAAAAAAAAAGGGAAATAAAATAAAAATAGCAGTGAGTGCAAATATTTAAACCCTTGCTGATTGTTCAGATATTTTATCTTTAGTACAAACAACATATTTTTTTACACTTTATTTACACTTTGTATTAACAACACCCATTATTACTGGCACTGATGCTGCTTGTTGCTATTTATGCTTGGTAATTTCTAACAGTATGTTCTGCAATTAGATAATAGCAGTATACTGGATAATAATAGTACAATAGATTTTTGTATTGTGCAATTTTAGTCATGAAGCAAAACCAGTGCAACAGCAGAGGTGAGTGCTGCCAAACTGTGTTCACTGGCTGACTTCAGCATCAGCAGGCACAATGAATCATGGTCTGGTGCTACAGCTTGCTCATCCATCCGCACGCTGGCCTGGACGGCTGCCCAGATTAAACCAATATCACAGACTGCCAGTTTGTGTCAAATTAGAGTGCAAATGAGCATGAGCAGAAACAAGCCACAGATTTAAAAAAAAGTTCAATTAAATTTCAGCAAATTTGTGACACTAATTTGACCTCAGTGGATTAAAAAATATATACAATTTGTACTGAAAATATGATTTCAAAATGCCAACATTTAGTGGTCTCAGACATTTGGACCTCACTACATGATATACTGTTTTCAGTTTATTTTATTTCAGTCAATTCAACTAAAAATAATTGTTTGTCTCAAATGCTACTTGGAAAAACTCAAGCTATAAATTTAAAGAGCTCTGTAGCACATATCTATCTCCACAGGCCGGAAGGTTAGAATAAGATTCCAGGCAAAATAAGATTCTCTCAGACTGACATCAATTATCTGGAAAGATTCAATTCTGTGTGAAACACGCTCCATTTAAGCCAGCCCTCCTCTAACGCTCTTCAGTTATGGTCAAAATCAAAAAAAAAAAAAAACAAAAGGACTGGAATGTCCATATCTGTGATCCATTAAGGGGACAAAACATTTGAGTCTCTCTCTACATACAGGGTGATATTTTCCCAGTCTGTTCACCCTTTCATCCATCCGTCCACCCCCCCAGTCTGTGCGTCTGAAATGCCATGTGTCTCTGCTCGAGCAGCTGTTAACAAGACTGTCCTTTTCCTGTTGCATCTGCACCATGTTGTCCGGTAGAGAACAGAGCTCCTCTTTCAGCCAGAAGGGAGGACAGAATTTAGAAAGAGAGGGTTGGTTCATGAAAACAGTGGATTGTCTCTCCATCCCAGCCTGATACCGCTTTCTCTGAGGTGCCTGAAGACTGAAGGATGAGTGTTTATGAGGATAGTCAATGGCAGGTAGGGACAATTGTAACAAACCAGATTTCTCTGAACGACAACAGTCTGAACGGATGAGTTTTACCATATGCTCAGTCGATATCTGTTTCTGTCACAGAATAATAAAAAAAAAAATGTTGCATTATATATTACATTAATAATAATTATCAGTCATCGTAAACTGTGTAGCTAAAGGGAAATCTTTTGCCGTTGCACATGGCTGACATGCCCAGATGAACTCTGTGGAATATATCAGAGTGGTGTGAGATCTCCGAAACCTCAAATGAACTCTGTCGTCACGCGTTACTCAGAGAGACAGAGAAGCGTGATAACGCTGAAGAGCACAGTTTTAGAACTGGCCAGTTTATACTTCTAGTTCAGTGAAGGAATTCCACCCACATAACAGGAATTAAAGTGAAACAACCCTCAACTGAAAAACAATCTCTTTCTTGCTTTCTCTATGCTAGAGTGATCAGCGTTCAACAGACAGCACCAGTCCCGTCTAAACTCAGTCAGCTTCAACCAACAATGCAAAAAAAAAAAAAGGTCCATACTGCACTGCCTTCTCATCCTCCTGCTGCAAACACTGATATCATACCATCACCCTTCATCGATCACGGTGAAATTATCTCTATGTGCATATCAACTGTCTTGAAATTAGATGCAGGACACCAAAATTAATAATTCTGTTTAGGCTTGTCTTCTGTCCAGCTTTGTCCAATACATGAGCAGCCATGTTATCAAGAAAAAATAAAAATAAAAAATAAAGAGAGAGAAAGGGAATGAGGAAAAGAAAGAGGCCTTTGAAAGAAAACCAAATAAAGAGACAAGTTGAATGATGTGCATCAAACTTGAGCAGTCACGCACCAGCAGGGGACATAGCCGGCCTGTCATCACTTTTCTGTCAAAGCAGAGCAATGCTTAGTTTGTCAGTGATCCAGGATCTAAGTGGAGACATTCTTATTGTCCCAGACAGAAGGAAATGGAGAAGATTCAGTTTGACAGGGCAGAGCTTGCTCTCTGGTTCTCTTAGACACGAGGAAACAGGAACCTTTCGGAGAAACAGGGAAAACTGTAAAGCATACATGGTTTGAAATATTAAATCAATACAGCAAAATTGGATTTAATCATTTTATGATAACATTATATGATCACCCATATCCTCAAGTCATAGTCTTACTATTTCTGTCCCAACATCCTTTACCCAAGCTCTGTTAACTGGCAGGTATGAGCAAAGTATTTGAACACATAAAGCATTCTAAAGAAAATACAATGACCTCTGTGTTTAATTTGCGTCTTTAGAGCAATCAGAGTTTAAACAAACACTGCCTTGGATGAGATATTTTCAGGATATATTACCCCTTAATATATAATTTCCTGATTTGCAGACCAGTTACACACTCTTAGCTCTCTGTTTCTTAAACACACACACACACACACACACACACACACACACACAAACACTCACGCACACACACACACACACACACACACACACACACACACTCACACTAATGAGAGAGAGAGAGAGAGAGAGAGAAGGCCACACCATCACTTCCAGCTTACAATCCTCTTAGCTGCTTTAAACAGGGAAACAATTTTGTAATGTCATTCTATTTTATACACATAATCTGATTCCTGCAAAACATTTTCCATTGATTTCAGCTTCAGCTTCAGTATAGCTACACCTTTTTCTAAGGTCATGAAGGTCATGGACATTGACGGTGTCTAACTGATCTCAGTACAGTAGTTATAGTGGTATCTGCAAACAAAGACAAAACTAATGAAGTGACACATTGTACCAAAACATTCCATTATACTTCATCTACATTCAAAAAAATACAATAAAAAACAATTAAGTGATTCATATTGTGGATCATATTATTTAAATAAGTGAATCATAAAGTGAGTCGCAGCCAGTGAACTTTTCCATTATAGAGTTTACTAGTTTATTATTAATGGATTGTCTCATGTTATACACTTATACACATAAAAGCAATGCTGCATGATGATGCTGTATAGTTTTGATTCATCCTAGTAGTAGATACCTGCTCCAGTTTAACAGTTATAACACTTTATATAGCTTTTAATCTCTAAAGGGATGATTTAGACAAACTTTAGACCTCCATTAATATTCAGCTTTGTATAGAAGAATTAATAAAATTAAAACTTTTTAAAAAAGTATGCTTGTAAAACCACTGCTTTTGAATGCATCGCCTCATAGACTTGATTTCCAATGTAAATTATTGCTACTTTTATTTATACAAACTGATGGAAGAATCACAAGCATTGACTTTGGTAATCAATGGCATGGCACAGTTTCTGTTCACATATCTTAAAAACATTATTTTAAGAATATACTTCTGCAAAATTTTTGCATCTGACAGTTTGTACAGTGAACAACTCTTGCATGCTCAGCAAATGCTGTTTTGATATTTTGCTACGACCATTTCACAAGATAAATGTACTTGCTGGAAAAAGATTCCGGCTCTTATTTAACTGGACTAGAATTTAGTAGATGGAAACTTGAGCAGAGATCGCTGGGTTTATGGACAATTCTGTACCGCTGATGGGACTCTTGGATCTATAAAGAGCCTGTGGCACAGAGCTCGCTTCATTTCTCCTCGTTTCCTGTTGCCATTTCAAGAGTGTTCTCAGGTTTTCCGAACCTCTGTTGTCCTGTGCAGAATTACAGAGGAATGATGTTTCAGGATGGATATTGGCCCTAAAAATAACCAAAATGAATGCAGCTTTTATTTGAGATAGAAAGGTTAATGGAAAAACTTTCCGGAAGAAAAAGAGGACACAGTGTGCAGCCTGGTTACAATATACTGTCTGACAGTAGCCTACTTTTACACTTTTTCAACAGAGATATGATGACAAAGAAGCCTTTAGAGTTTAGCTGGAAACCAAAATTATACCAAGTTTATGCTATAGCCACCTGCAAAATACACATCTTACATGGGGCATTCCTACAATACATCAGGTTTCCGTCATGTCTTAAAATACAGAATAAGAAATCGGAAAGATAAACTGTAAAGATGAAAGTAAAATTAGTTTTTTAGCACTAATACGTAAACATCAATTCATTGTAAATAATTTCACTACTTTTGTTTGAGTGGATGTTGCCTTTTTTTTTCAATATCCGCGGAAGCTAAACTACCTAAATTAAATATTTACTAAACATGAATATTTATTTGAAAGTTTCCAATATTTATTTAATTCCTCGTTTTCTAAATATTTTAAAATGACATTATTAGATATATTTTATAAATGTGTATCTATACACACATTTTTGTCTGAATTTAGATTTAATTAGTAATAACTAAACTCCCAATCCCTCACTGAGCAAAGCCTAAACTGATCTCTTTCTATCTTGTTTGGTTTTTGGTTTCTATTCTGTTGCGTTTCATTTTGTTAAAACGAATGTTTACGTGGCAGAGCATATCCCTGTTTTTTTATATAAGGCTTTGAAAACCTTTTATAGAAATAGTTCCTTAAATTACAACACAGCCTAAAGGCTGAAAAGGAACTATATAGCAGGAAAAAATAAATCCACTTGCACACTAAATTAACATCTAAGCAGTAGAAATAAACATGAATATTTTATATTAATATTAACATGGATGTTTGTCCTGTTTCTGCTTTAATGCCAGAGGCTTTGGGAATGTATATGGCCTCTGGTGGCTGCTTCAGTAACACCCATGGCATCCACGGCACGCAGGACAAGGCAGGTTCCACCGCTTAGAAATACACCCACTAGACAAGGCCTAAATTCACTCTGCAAACTCCCCATCTCATTCCTGGGAGAGTGTGGTGAGCAGCATGGTTGATATCTACTGAATATTATGCATGTGAATGTTCTGAGTATCAGTGCTGGTGGCCTGTGGTGTGTGTGGGTGTGTGTGTGTGTGTGTGTGTGTGTGTACACTTGTCTGTCTTTAAGCCACAGCTTGAAGATTGGGTGAGTGGTACATGAGCCTGCCAGTCTCTCCTCTCGCTGTCGGTCAGGAATCAGGCCCTCCATTGGCCGAGCTGTCGCCCTGTCGTTGCAGGGTAAATAGATAAAACAGGCCATATGGGTCATGAGAGACAAAAGAAGAGCAAAGCTAAACACAAATGTAAAATTAAGTTACTAATACTAACAATTAAACAAATACAAAAAAGCTAAGAAAAAAAAAAAAAAGCAGCAAAGCCAAATCAAATAAAAGCACATTACACTTCTACCTTGCATGTACTATTTACAAAAATAACGCTCTGGTATATGAAAAGCATTCCTGAAGGTGTGTCAGTACATGCCAAGTGACAAAAGCCTTCCTCATATTTTGAGTGACACCCTGATGCATTCCGGTGGTTCGAACAATAGAGCATGACGCTAGCAACGCCACAGCCATGGGCTTGATTTCCAGGGTAAGCATGAAAAAATATACAGTGTATACCTTGAATGCAACGTCCAGTGCTCTGGATAAAAACAACTGCCGAATGTAAACCTATCAGCCTGTATCAGAGATCAGTGGTACATAAAGGAAAGAAAATATTGTTGAGAAAGTAAGAGCAAGAATTTTCCCAGCATATGGAACTGCAGTGTAGTTCTTGGCATCAATTCAAGCTCACTACTGGTCCCCGATGAGCCCATAGTAACTTAAAGGTACAGTGGAGATGCACAGGGCTTTAAAGCCACATGGCTCTTGATTACCCTCAATAAATGCACAGAGATTCTGCTTAAATTCTCAGTGGCTTATTAAACAAATAAAAGAGCCACGGACCACTGTGTTTACACATTTTGGTGTCATTTCTTGACATTGACCTGGTACAGGAGACAGGATTTTTACATTGCATCAGCTTAACTTTTTATTTATATGAACTTCAACACCCAACAACATTGACAATGTGCAATCTGAAGGTCGTGGTAGGTATATCATATTATAAATAACTCTAGTCCGGATCTGGTGAAAACAAATCTAGTGAGGTAAGAGTAATGCTAGTGATTAAGTGTTGTTTTAACTATTTTCATCTCCATTTCCTGCTTAGGAGGCTATAAGCGGCATCAACATCCCTGTTTACTATATCCACTCATATCCTGGCAACACTGGGATCCTGTGAGCTGATGGGAATGTAAATATAATAAACACTCTTTACAGTTAATGGCTCACATGACAGTGAAAAGTCATGACTCATGTGTGAAGATGCTTGCTCTCTATCTCTCTCTCTCTCTCTCTCTCTCTCTCTCTCTATATATATATATATATATATATATAATGCAGCCTGTTTCAGTTACTACAAAACAGTAGGCAGTATCCAGTTAGTAAGATGATATTCCATTTTTAGAGTAGCCTGTTTAATGTCTGTCTTTTCATTTTCGAAAACCACAGGTCACTCCTCTCCATGTGATATGTTTGATTAGCAGCTGCACTGCTCTGTGTTCCATACGCTATTATTATAGTGACAACTTAAAAAGAAAAAAAGAAAGATAATTGGCGCCCTCTGCTGGCGTTAAGTAAATTATCTTTCTTTTTTTCTTTTTAAGTTGTCCAATGTACAGTATGTGAAATATTGATAATTAGATATTAAAAATCTCTGTAAACACATAAGTGTCCCATAAGGCAGTAACTCCCAATCCTGGTCCTGGAGAACCCCAACACTGCACATTTGAGATGTCTCCCTGATCAAACACACCTGATTCAACTCATCAGCTCATCAGTGAAGACTCCAAGACCTCAAAAGTGTATTTGTCAGATAAGAGAGACCCCAAAACCGTGCAGTGCTGGGGTTCTCCAGGATCAGGATTGGGAAACACAGTCATCAGGTCATGAAAAGTTCGACACACACTTGTGGTCATCATGCTCACTTGAACACTAGGCCAAATACAAGAAAGACGTCAAATAAGTAATCAAGTGGTCAAGTGCAAAGATGGCAAGTGTGGGTATTTGGACAGTGCAACAGTTTAAGAAACAACAAATGCTGTACAAATTATAACAGCAGGAATGTTTGATAAAAGGGACAAACTATCACAGACTTACTGCTGCAAATATCTGCCTCCGCAGCTTTCTGTCTTCTCAATTTCTGAAGGAATCCCTCTACAGAAACACCACTGGGCTTCCTTTACGTCTTTTCAGCTAAAAATAAAAATAAAAATAATAAAAGAGGGGAGAGAAAATAAAATTGAATTATATACAGAATGTTAATAATGATATGTGAGCATAATATTTAGATATAAACTGATATGAATGAACTGCAAGATTAAAAAATAAACATTTTAATTATTTATTTATTTACATTTGTTTTGTTTTTTTTATTTACATTAAAAGGTATTAAAAGCATGGTACAGAACATATGATTACTGTGATATCTGTCATATAAAAGCACATAAAAACACTAACATTACAGTGATACAAACATAGCTGGTTTGGTGATTATTGTATTGTTGTATTGATTATTAATATACCACAGTAAAACTACAGTTATAGTTACTAATGACCCGTTTACTGTGTTTTAACTTCACATTTCATTTATTACTATTGTAAGTGTCGTGATTACCATGATTTTACTACAAATACACCTTACATAATTGAACCTGAAATTAATAATAATATAAAACGGATCAAAGGTCTGTGGCACGTCACGTGACAGATATAGTTTAATCACACTAATTAGCAGCTGTGCTCATTTATTTAAACGCAATGAAACTCAAAGACAGCCGCGGATGACCGATATAATACAGCGATTAAACATATGGCACTAATCTGATTAATAAAGAAGACAGAATACATTTTATAAAAGGCATTAAAAGAGCGTATTTAGGACTACTCACCCAAACTGTGGAACTGATAGCAAGTTTCGCGATGTGTGCTGAATGAGACTTCTTGAACGTGATTTCATAGCGATAAACATCTCATGTCTTCGTGTCGAATTCTGACGCCAAAAGTTTCCCACCGAAAGCAATGAAGGTCGTAGTGCTTCGATATTCGACGCCGAGAGGCACATTTGGCGTCATAAAAGTGACGCTAGGGGCGCTTGACCATGCTTCGGTTTTTGACGCCTTTGGAGTGAGAATGGGTTGGCTATATATATATAATGATGTATCCTGCAGTGGTCCTGCGCGGGCATGTTTGCTGGGATACGGGACTCCGCCATAATGCCTTCAAAACCTGATCAAAATACATCATTTGTTTGATTACCTCAAAGACACACCCTTCTCAAGAACTAGAAAACAGAACCGAAACCTAAACTACTGAACATCCCTACTACACAGACTCTGTGTGACATTCTGTGTTCTTCGGATTCCTCCCAAACCATCCAGAGACATGAATCAACAAAAAAAAGCATACTCAGGTGAGTGTTTATTTTGGGTTATTTTATTTTACTGCGTTCTCCAAGTCTAAGGATGTGTTACTGGATATATTGTTTATTCATAAGCAGGCTATACTTTAAAAATATTGAAATGTCTGTGTTAAGAATCAAATGGCACACTGGCAGAACGGTTAATTTTGTGAAACATAAAAGACATCGGTAATACTTGACGATTGCAAGGATCATTAGTTAACCACTTTAGTTAACATGAACTAAGCATGAACAATAGTTCTACATAATTAATTAATCTTAGTTCATGTTAATTTCAGCATTTATTATGCATTATTAAAATCAAAAGTTGTGCTTGTTAACATCAGTTAGCTAATGCACTGCGAACTAACATGAACTAACAATGAATAGCTGTATTTTGAAATAAATAATAACATTTAACAAAGATGAATAAATACTGTAATAAATGTGTTGTTCATTGTTTGTTCATGTTAGTGAATACATTAATGAACATTAACTATAATAATGGAACATTAATGTAAATTGTTACCAAGAAATCACAGAGGCATTGGCCAAATGTGATTTTATCTTAATCGCCAACGAAAGTGCCCTACCTAGGGTGAAAGAAAGAAAGAAAGAGATCAGTACCACTTTCTCAGAAATGCAACTGAAACAAGAAAAACTAAGGTGAGGTAGGCGGAGCTATATTTAAACCAAACCCACAACCCCACCCCATGATTGCATTTTCTTTTTTTTACATACTTGTTTACAAGTTGCATCTTCATTTGGTGAGTGTTTGATTTTCTGTAATAAAAATGGGGGGGGGGGGGGTGCTGTTAAATATTAAGTATATATCTGAATTGTACTGCATATCTACAGACAGGACCAGATGGTCTCAAAGATACCAACCCTACAAGCAGGATGGGCACAGAGAAAGAAGAGGTGAGATAACATAAAAGAGGGAAAAAAAAAACTAAAACTAAGCTAAATTAATCTTAAAATCAAATCATCTGTATTTAAATTTAAACCATGTGCTTGATGGTCATAATGATTCAATACTAAATTATACACAGGTATCGCACATCACATGCATTTGTACTCGCGAGGACAAGTTCAAGTCCGTTTTCCAAAACAGTAAATCTAATGACCATACAGGCTAAAAAATATATATTAAAAAATATATATATATTTTCTCTTCAGTACATTTTTTTTATGTTTCCTGATTCAAACATTATATAAGAATGAAATATTATTAAAAGAAAAAAAAAGTAAAATGAGTCACTGGTTTCCTTCTACAGATGATACAGATGTCCCCTTACTGGATTGGATCATTTCAGATTTACATCCACATACTATAGTTGAAGAGCCTGGCTTTTTACATTTTTACAAATCTATGAAAAGTGCAAGGTTTCAAAATCAACCAACATCTACTGACATACTCTTAAAACTTCAGCAATCATTTTTTTTAAAAACACAAAGTGTACAAAAGAATCTAGATAGTGTAGATACCGTTGCATTGTCTTCTGAAGTGTGGAACACCACAGCAAATAAAACCTATATGACAACTACTTGTCACCTGATCGATAACACATGGACTCAGCAGTCATGGGTTTTGGAAACCATACCTCTACCTGAAGAATATAAACACAGTAATATTATTGGACAGCTTCTGAAAATAGCAGATAAATGGAGAATTGGAAACAAGATTAAAGTGGTAGTGACAAATGAAGATGGGATAAAGAAAGACATCAAAAAAGCAGGATGGGATTTCATACCCTGCTTCGCTAACACACTGGATGTGGTCTTCAAGGAGACACTTGAAGCATCTTCTGTCTGGAAAGCGCTGGTGGAAAGATGTTGTAAAATAGCAGAGTATTTTTCTAATGCTGAAGCACAAGGTCACCTCAAGAAGGCTCAAAAAAACCTGCGATTACCGGAGTATAACCTGGCTGAGACCAAGGGTGATAAATGGCTTTCTACACTAAATATGCTAGAAAGAATCTCAAAGCAGCATGAGGCCATACGCCAAGTGTTAATTGAATTTAATGTTGACTTACTGTTAAGCAAGCATGAAAATAAAAACATAACCAAGACAATATCATCCCTGAAGGCATTCCAGGATATCATATCACCAGCAAAACGATACCACTCACTTGCAGACATCATACCACAGGTGGAAGCCATAAGGAAGAAGCTAAAGCAGTTGCAACAGAGCGGAAATGAGTTTGCAAAGGAATTAGCACAACATTTGGATCATCACTTCAGTAGAGCCAAAGAAAATGACTGGCTGACATTGAGCACCACTCTTAACCTGAGATACAGAGACATCGCTCTCTCTGAGATAGGGACTTTCACACGCATTACGAAAAGGATCATTGCTGAAATGGAACACCTGAATGAAGAGAACCAAGGGAGAAGCTTTCGACAACCAGGCAATTTTGATATGGCTCTGAAGAGATACTTGGAAAAGAAAATGTTGCCAACTAAATATGATCCTCTTGCATTCTGGAAATTCCCGAAAGTTGAAGACTGGTACCTGAGTGAGGTTGCACGCAAATACCTGGCTGTTGTCTCTACTGCGGTACCGGCTGACATTGCCTTTGACATAGAGAAAGCCAGACTAGTGGCTAGTCGAATAAGCAGCTTGGATCCAGAACATCTAAATATGATGCTTTTTCTAAATGGCAACCATTTCCTTCCCTCTTAACTCACTATTTAACAGAAGGGAAAACGACCATGGCCTGTTTAATATTTTAAAGGGTATAATGGCTAAAGGTTATACATTTATCAATTTCGATTAGGAACTATTTACTTTGTAGTTTCAATAGTCCATAATCAATCAGTGACAATATGCACAATTCATATATTATTCACAAAAAGGTTATATGTCTGCACATTTTCAGTAGGTGAAGTCACAAACAATTGTGAGACATTTTACCCAATTTTTTGTAAACAAACTTTGCATTGAAAGGAAAGTCCTGCTTTTTAAAATGCATATTAGCGATTTTTTTTGTCAGTTACCTTAAGCTTAAGCTTTCAAGTCCTTGCTTAAGACGCATTACTATGCTTTGGCTTATAATTCTAGTTGAGCTTTGATATCTTGGCCTGTTGGTTATTTTGTTTTAATTTGTTTGCAACTTTGTGTAATATTGTCTGTATAATAATTAGTTTTTTTATTTTCTTTGTTGGATCTTGAGAAGCACTTTGGTCAATTATGATTGTTTTTAAATGTGCTATATAAATAAAATTGAACTGAACTGTACTTGTTGAATGAGGATTGACCACAAGATGGCAGTAGGAACACATTTATGCTATATAGGCTTAGATTGGAGCACATAAAAATAAAACACAATATAATATAACTTTTTGTTGTTGTTGTTTGTATTTATTTATTTTTGCTCAGCCAATCCATGCATGAAGTCACATCAAGTTATCAACTTACATTACCGTTTATGTTCACTTTGAATCCGCTCCCCCAATGCATTTCCCATGAAAATCCTGAAAACTGAAAACGCATTTCAATCAGAAAGCATATTCAATGATCCATGCAGTCTTGGTAGAGCTGTTCTACTCATGTTTTAAAGAGGCCCTCACAGGTGCTGTAAGCCTAAATATTTCTATTTTAATAAAATTAAGTTTAGGCTTCCACCTATTAAGAATTTACTTTCTGAAATCTAATATTTGACTAGGGAATTTAATAAGTCAGATCTGTTGTGTCAGCATTTCTCCGAGTCGACACAGCTGTGATTCAGTAGTTTTTAGCCTGAGGATGGTCATTATCCGTGTGAATCTACAACACTGGAAAACTAGGCCTTCAACACGACCAAACTTACTCCGCTATTGTGTTTTATTCTAAAATGATGATTCGCATTGACGGTCATAAACACAAGTACACATTACAGTCCACTGGTGAAGTTTATCAGCTTTTTCTTTTATTGAAAAATATAACTGTCGTTTTGCATGGGAAATTAAGGCAGGACATTATTTATATTATTTCAATACAGAATGATACAGCCATTAAGTGAAATAAGATAAACAGCAAATACCTGGAAATTAAAGATATGGTTTCATACTATATTTTAGTGTTTTGACGACCATTTTTCTGCAGCACCTGTAGATGATTGTGGTGTTATAAATTATTATAAACCTGTGTGCACAACCAAGCAAAGAAACTATAGAAACCTCTATGCCATTGTATATGGAGGGTACAGTTTTCTCTCTGTAAGCATAGACACAAGTAAAAGTATTAATGTCCTGAAAGAAAACTACCCAGAAACTGTAGAGGGAGCCTGCTGCTCTAAAAACCTGTTAAAGTCCAGCGTTCCAGCTCGCTTTTCAGTTCTGGACATCTGGTCTTCTTCAAAAGTTTTGTGTGCAGGGTGATATCTCCACAACCACATCTTTAACCCATAAAATGATCAAAAACTGGGCAACAAAACAGAGGAATAGAAGACACTGGCACATTCAATTATCCCCCATTTGTCCTCACAGACAAAACAGCACGATGCACCATTTTGACCAGATATCAGGCAACCCAAGCCCTTCGAACCCAATTAATAAAGCCCTTTCCAAACCATTCTATACCCACAGTGAAATCCTCTCTAGGAAACATGGAGACAGCATTACAAACATCTTTCTTACAAATCATACCTTGCTTTTTTCTCTGTACAAACATGCTGATTTCACAAATCAACCAAAAACACTTGACAGGTGAGCAAGGAAATAATGTAGCTGTAGACTTAGAGTGGATATAAAGCCTTACTGAGCTCACAAAGTGAAGGTAAGAGGCCACAGAGAGGTCTGTACAAACAATTCTGTGCCACTGAAACCAAGAGATTACAAAAAAATAACCAATTCTACAAAATGGTGCTCTCTTTAGTTCAGCGTGCTTATATAAATGTCAGATAACAGGGCCAACACCCTTGACTAAACAACAGCATCAATCAAAAGACTCAAATATACAGTAAATGATTAACTGAACATGATGCACATATATCAAGAGAGGGACGGTTTTAAATTATCTCCCTAAAACATAACTTTGTGTCATGAAAAAAAAAAAAAAACGAAATTACCAAAGTGCACAATTAACTTTTAATACTAGCTTTAATAGATGGTAATTATTTTACGTTTTCAGTGGAAACCCCACAGCCTCTAATAGTGTTAATAATCCTGCCAGTATAAGGGCAAATTTGCTGTTAGTATAGTTTGTGAAAGTCTCAATGACCTAAATCTGAAGTGTTTTTTTTCTGTGGCACTAAACAGAATTTAAAAAATAACAAGTTTCAAACATTACCAGATTGCCACTTGTCAAACAAATGTGTAGCCCCGCCTTCAAACTCTAACGATTGGTTATCATAGTCCTGCAATTTATGTAAAGATCCCAACTAAAAAAAAAAAAAAAACTAAAAATGTTTTTTTGCATTTTTTTTAGATTTCATTTTAGTGCTGCCGATGGTGCAGAAATTACACACTTCACCTTTAAGGAAAAAAATAGTGAAAGCTTTACATAACTTTAACATAAAACTGGATGGTGGTGAGAGTTTGCTCATTAAGAATTTTAATAAAGTACAATAGTGTCTACATTTAACTGGTGCAAAGGGTATGGCACTAACTCCCAGAGCGGCTATAGAAGTTACAGTCTCATCATGGGGTGCTGATCTCTCTCTAAGAACTATAAAGTCATTCAGAGATGAAACCCTCCAGAGCCACTTCTGCTGATGAGCGAGGCACTACGTTAGACCCTGAATAAGAGAGCTACACTCTTCCTCTATGAGCCTGTACAATGATAATCAAATAACACTCCTCAGCCCTCTTGACACAAACTGAAATTGGTTCCACTTGGACTGATTCTACTGCCTACAAGTAATGTGACGTGACCACTGCTTTCGGTTTCTGCATCCCATCAATCTGAAAACTCTGACAGGATACCTGACAGGAAATCCTCTAAAACATGCATGGAACACATGACAAAGTCCAGATCTACTACATACACAACTGTCGATGGGAAAAAAGGTAACATATGCCAGAGATTAAGCGTTCTGTTAAACCTCCAAACACGTTTATGGTATTCCAATCATCTCACCATTTACATCATAATGGTTTTGTATACAAGGCAAAATTAAGAATTTAGGAACTTAAAGATGGAATCAAAACCTGTAAAACATACAGTAGGAAACTTAAGACTGTTGGCATTAGTTGGCGTTTTTTTTAGGATGTAAAGGCATTAGCTAGAGTACTGCATCTATCATGGGAGAATGTGAGGCTTGGTTCCACACAAACCTCATGTATCAGCATTCCAAGTGGTCAACACTGGAATTTATTAATGATACTCACGAGACTGTAATTACCATTTGAAATGGAATTCCCTTGCCTTGGCATATCCAAACACGCAAGCACATTTTTTCTCACAGCTGTGTTGGTTCTGGTGAAAGTCACTAGTAACAAAGGGTTTATATACCTGATCTAGAAAGTGTAGTGAAAAAGCCTTTAGCAAGGGCTAAAACTATATTTTTTCCCTTTCATCTCCATTATAAAATCAGTCCTCCAAGTCAATGTACAGGCTTTATATTCCACCAACTGACCCCAAATCAACTTCCACCATTTCTTTTAGTCTTTGCAAAAGACTGTTCTGGCACCTTACGGTTCACTTTACACCCTAATCTCGTCATCATCGTCGTCATCCATGTAGGAGAAGTCCCCGTCGTCTTGAACTCGAGGTGAGCTGAACTTGATGTTGTTTGTGTTCCCCTCATACATCTGATTGTGGGATTTTTCATCCAGCACGGTGGACCCTGAACTGGAGAGGGAACAGCTGTCCAGGTTTTGATGGTTCCTGGTTTGGAGCTCTGGAGTGTAAGTTTCGGTGACTGGCCTTTGGCGTGGGGGCCGGATTGGAGGAAGAGAGTCCTCTTCTTCCACCTCGTTGGGTGGGCTTTGGGTTGGCGAGCTGAATCCCTCGCAACTCTTCCCCTCTTCATATCCCAGATCGTCATCATCAATGCCCTTCTTGTCCATCACACTCAAGATGTCACCAAGCATTGAGGGACCCAGATCAATGTTGAAGGACATGATGGACTCGGTACGTTTCATGCCTCCGGTATAAGGAACCGATGGACGCAAGTCAGTCAGCTCTCCAAAATTCCTCTCGTCCAGCTCTAAGTCTGATACAGGGGATGCCGTGGCTCCATTAAGTGGTTTTATTTCGTCATCTGGAAGTTTCTTTAAAGGACTTGAGGACACACTCTTGGGAAAGCGGATTCCAGTACTTAGTCCTGTGTCATCGTCATTCAAATATGGCAGTGAGATTGCATTTTTTACATAACTCGGCGAACCACCAGGGGGCGCCAGTTTGGATTTGTCAAGCTTGTCACGATTGGCCGACTGCGAACGTTTGCTGCTTCGGAATGTACGAGAAAGGAGGCTCTGTTTAGGTGAGCTCTGCTGTACCTCCGGCTCCTTTGGTGGCTCCCCTGAGCGGGTGCTAAGAAAGGAGGTGTCCCCGAACGCGTCACCTCCTCGACCCACGTGCATAGTGTGACGGAAGTCTCCCAAAGGTGCGCTGATCATCTCCGCAGTCAGGTCAGCACGAGAACGTCGCTTCGACTGGGAGGACGAGGACACGAGCTGCTTCAGAATTGGCATGATGACTACTCAAATAATGTCCACAGAAAAATAAAAATCGTAAAAGTCTTTCTTTGACAAGAAATGAGTCACTCTTTCCTATGACGGTGTAGATCCAGGACAGTGGTCAGGATGAAAATTCTTCCAAGAATCCAGGACATGTGGCCATTTTTATCCTTAAAGCATAGTGTCCAGCCTTCAACATCTGCAATTCGACCTATGATAAAAGAGAAAAGACACAATAAATGTAATTTTATTAGAAGGCTAACATTTATTACTGAATCAAGAATTCTCTTTTGATTTTAGAGCTTAAGTTGAACCGTCAACTGACGGACTATATTGCAAGTAGAAATTATT
The DNA here is from genome assembly GCF_023724105.1 of Carassius gibelio. Lineage (NCBI taxonomy): Eukaryota > Metazoa > Chordata > Actinopteri > Cypriniformes > Cyprinidae > Carassius > Carassius gibelio. The sequence goes on from NC_068382.1 coordinate 20,975,326, forward strand.
GGAATCATACATGATATTTGGAATTTTGAACTATGTGACATTACAATGACATCACATATTAAATGTATTTCCCATTTTGTTTTAAATGATTAATTATAAAGGAAAATTGGCTTTGCAAAAGAAAACGCAGGGAAGGGGTAATCATGAAGCATTTCACCAGTAAAGCCACTTTTATTATGTAACACCAGGAAGAAGAGGTGTAAAGAGGTCGGAAAAGAAATTCCTATTCCATCCATGAGCCTTTTTATTGTTCTTGGAGGAAATGCGGTCGTGAAAGGGTGACACGTTGCACAAGCATTGATTTAGCATAGTGGTCACCCCACCATCGAAACTTTGAACACTTCCAGCTCAGCTTGCTATGAACTTGTGAACCTTCTGTTTACTCAATAGATAAAGCTGGAATTAAACCACACATTGCACAACAAATTCTAGGCCCTTAGTATTATTGACTTTTATTAACATGCTAGTATCAATACTGGCATAGGACATCAGTGCTCTGAAAAAAGATCCTGGAAAAGCACACAGAAGTCTCCTCTCTTCAACCTGTAAGTTAATACTGTTATACTTGTATAGAAAGTGCAATTATAATTTAGTAAAAGAAAAAAAGTATTTTTTTTATTGGAGTCCTACAAAAAATGAAGTTTGAATGAAAGTGGTCTTGTTTTAAAAAAAAAATAATAATAATAATAAGACAAAGATTGTAAAAAAAAATGAAAACAAACAAAAGGTTGCAATGCAGATTTCGGATAGTAATGTGGTCCAAGGCACACATCCAAGTCACAAATCCCCTTACTTTCCAAATCCACATTCACTTTGTGATTACATAACCATAAGCTCAGAGGATCCTGGGAGTCCAGAGCTGCAAAAGTGTTGCATTTCTTCTTAAACTCAACTCCATCCAGTGCAAAATTCTATGTAGTATGTGCCAGGCTCTTATATCATGAGGAAATCTAGACCTTTACTCTTTGTTGTACTCCGCTGCAGCTGCCTGAGATTTTTCTTCCAGGTCTAATTCTGACAATTTAGTATTCCTTTTCCCCAGACAACTTGCATGCATTTTTTACCCTTATTTTTGAACACTCCTTCCTTTTCCTATGAAACTGGGTATAGGAATATAAGGATTTTAAAGATTCTAGTTCCACTTAACACTTTGGATAACATTCTTACTGCTTTTATTTTAGGAAGCTGGTGTCAAATGATGAGAACATATCAAATTGTCAACATCTCTTGAAATCAACAACATAAAAACTCTGTTTCCCATAATTACTGGTTTGCATTTAGTGTTTAAAAGCTTCTTAAATCATTCGAACAGACAAAATTAAACAAAAGTATTAAGACAATGGCTAGACATTGTTTAAGGTGGTTCTTGCATTCTTCCACGGATTGAACAGCATCATTTATAGAGGTTCCAAAAACTGTTAAAGAATCTTAATGAAAATCGCAATTTTGGAACTTTTATTTTGAATTTTTTTATAGGCTTTTAATTTGTAAAAGTAGGACAGAAGAGAGAGACGACAGGAAATCACTGGGAGGAGAGAGGGAGTGGGATCGGCAAAGGACCTCGAGACAGGAATCGAACTCGGGTCGCCGCGAGCGCAGTTACGCTTTATGTCGACAAAATACGAGGCTATTGGCGGCAACAATTTCAAATAAGTAAAAATTTTATATAAATGACAATGACAAATGTAAATAAGTAAAATTTGCTAAGAATTTATAAATAAATAATGTGAATATATACATAAACCAAGAAGCAAATAATTAAAATAAGCAAATAAAGAACGACCACCATTCTGTTTAGCTTTAGAAAATATATTACATTTAAATTTACTCACAATTTGTATTTAATTTTTTTTTTTGGGGGGGGGGTGCTTATTTTGTTTTGAACAAGAACCAGTTCTTGATTTCCAGCTGTATTTTAAATATTTTTTTTTTCTTTGCATTTCTTGTCCTTTCTCTTAAAGTTAATAATTGTGCATGTCTTGGAAGACTAATGACAGTTGTATCAACTTATTGTAAGGTCACTGTGTAGACTAGAGGGAATGAAAAAAATGGAAAGTGAAAAAAAAAAAAAGTTATACGAGATAATTCAAATGCTCTTAAATCATTGAGCTCTCTGAACATTCTGATTCCCAGCTGGGCGCTGTGATTTATGGTTTAATAATCTGATTATCTGCTTCTTTACACAGGGGAGGCCTCTTAGCTTTCACTTGAGACACACCAATCCCTCAAACAAACCAAGATCAAAGACACTGAGCTGTTCAACAAACATAATCCTAAAGAAGACTAGTCTGATCTGTCTAAAAACGATGATGGAAACATATTAAAACATTACTTGTTGCCGTCTAGACGGTTGTCCACAATTCTCAATGTTTTTAAACAGGACTTCATAGCCACCCCTGAGTTGTGTGCACGCCATTTGGATGAATGATATCCAGGCAACAATATTCCAAAGACACATTACCCCACCGAAACATTTGCATCTCTGACAACAAAAGCCCATTGAGGGACTGTAGCTGTGAGAGAACAGAAGAAGGTTTGATAGACAATAAGCTCTCCACTTAAGACAAAGAACTGGGCGTCCCTGCGGAGGATTCAGCTCTGCCCGCTGGCAGGCTGACCTCATTGTTGAATCACAGAATATCGCCCCGTTCCGAGGTTACTAGATAGATGTGTTGTGTGTGTTTGCATGCATGCACATCTATACAAAAAAGCTCCTAAACAGGCACTAACAGATTTTGATCAAATAAATCAACAGAATGAAGAAAAATCTTTCCTATAATAACCTCAGACCTAATTTTACTCATAAATTGAAAACCGCTAGGAAACTTCCCAAGAGAACCCATGCAGAATTAGCCTTCTCGATTGGCCTGAAAATGTAGATCATAAATCACAAGTGAACAGCTCTATTGCTCCAATGGTAGGAAAACCCCCAATTATGGACTGTATATATGAGGCATGATTAATTGCAATACATTCAACTGGTTTGCGATATAAAAAATAAATAATAAAAAGTTATAGAATTATGCAATTAATTGAGTAATTAAAGCAGTTTCGATCCATAAAAAAACTATTAAATTAATTTAGTAAAACATACCTTTCAAAACAAATATAAATCCAAATCTAAAAACAGATGTACCTTTGCTTAAAGAAATAAATAAAATAATAATAATAATAATAATAATCAAAATGAATCCATGAATCTATAATCTCCATATTATATGACTTAATGCAAATTAGAAACTAAATAACTAAATAAATGTCTAAATAAATAAATAAAGAGGAGTAATTAAAACAACAAAATTACATATTTTATAAGTTTTGATTAATAATAATTATAATTGTAATATTATTATACTATTATTTATAATTTGTATTATTTTATACAAATTCACTTTGTGTTGTCAAATGTCATGAATTGAAAAACCAATCTTCACAAAAAATACTGAGAGTCTTTGGTCCTGTTCATGCCCATTTCCAGCAATCACATCACATCTAAACGCTTCATTAATAGCTCCGCTCCGGGGATTTCAGAGCATGCCATTTGTGTTCAGCATCATTACACATCAGTACAAAAATCCTAACAGCTTCTGAAAGACACCACAACAGCTAAAGATCTCTCTCTCCCTCTGGACATGTGTGTACATAACGGAGCTCACTGGAGACCTACAACTTCACAGCTGCCCGCACCCTCGAGATCAAACTCAGTGAGGGTCTAAGCACACATCTGCAGGGCCTCGTTTCACAGGCTCCAAACCGGGATACCAGGAGACCCGTTTCAGTCTCGTCAACATTCCTAAGTATGAAGCACGAAACACTCTCACAAGAAAAAAAATCTACTAGTCAGTCTCTTCTGGCAGGAGGGCCTTATGGCAATGATGGTAGAAAAACAAGGGCTGGATTGTGGGTTAAAAATGGAGAAATATTTTGGGGGTTGAGTATGAATGTGGCCATCAAACCCACAGCTGTATTTATGTAATGCACTTTTATGCACAAAGAGAGATTAGGACCAAGGGAAATAAAGCAATCATGGTATAAATGATTCACATCTTTACTACAAGAATCATTCATCTTATGCTGTTAACTCATGATGTCACAATCTATTGCATAAACTGTAATCTCATGCAAAGCACAAGGAAGGAAGTCATTACATGAGACGCTCTGCTGAATGAACCACCAGCTGTCACTTAATGTTACTGTACTTTTATTCATAGATCCGTTTTAATCTTTTAAGAGTGATCATTACTTATTAAATAGGATGCTACGGAGTTCTGGAAAACATCTTAATTATTCTTCCATCACAACGGCAGCTTTCTGTTTTTACAGTACAAAACTCCTGAACCCACATTCTATATTTAACTAAAAAATACTGACTAAGACATTATACATTATATAAGTACATAGACACGCTTTAGACATGACTTAATGACTAAATGACTGTAACCCTGTCAGTGATGTCTCTATTCACAATCCGATATGACCTACAATTGTTTATTAAACATTAGCCTACATTTTACATGTGCTTTAGGCATGTGGCAATAATGTAAAAAGTATGCAAAAGAGTAATAAAATAAGAAATTAAGTAAATAAAATACAAGGAAATAAATATATATATTTATTTATTTATTTATTTGTCTTTGTACCAAAATAAATTTAACTTAGTAACATGCAGAAAAGGCCTTAACAGGCCTGTGATTATTTGAGATTTAGGACAGCAGGATTGAGGCACAGACACCATTTGATTAATGTCTGCACAACACATAAAATAATCTCTTTAAGGCTTAAAATCCCTTTAAGAGTTTCGGCTCTTAAAACCCCTTAACTGTCACCCCATCCCGAACACGGGATGCCTATGTCTACTTCAATATATTAAAATCTAATCTAATCTAATCTTGACAAACTATATATCGTTGGAAAGGTCTAAGACTCCCAAATATTTTACCAATGTGTTTTTTTGTTAAAAATGATGTAGGAAAAGTAATAGACCAATTGAAGACAAGAGTGCACCCTCAAAAATCTACATTATAACAGGAGTTTTGACCTTTGTTGAAAAAAAAAAGAAAAAAAAATACTTCTTCATTGCCTTTTTCAATATCACATTTTAGAAATCATCAGAAATTATATATCAACTGAAAACTTAAAATATCAAAATTCATACTTTAAAACCCATTTTAAAATCAGACATTGCTTTACCATGCAAATTGTACATCAATATCATGTTACAAAATATTTTTAGTCATGAATTATAAAAATTTAGTGGTTGGTTAGGGTGCTATTGCAGTAAACATAATCCTTTTCATATGTCCATATATTTGTTATTGTATATAAACAAAAACTTCTTTACATCTCAAGAATGCATGTGAATTGAACTGTAGATTCCAGTGTCTGTTTTTTTCTACTTCTCTATACAAAAAAGCTGAAGCATATCAAGATAAAATCAACATATGTAAAATGTAGGTGGATGTCCTAAAAGAAAAAGAAAAAATATGGATCATAAAGAAAACAGACCACTGTATTCAATTACATCATAATGGAGCCGTGTCCAAAAACAATATAGTACTATGCACATGAGTGTGTGTGTGTGTGTGTGTCTGTGTATAATTTTTCAATGAACCCATAAATGTTTTCATCTATTAAACTCCTGAGGCTTTAACATGCCTTGTATTAAAGAAATAAAATAAATTAAAAAGGACACTTTTCATTAAAATAAATTTTTTATAATAATTAAATATTGCACTTCCTGTAGAAAATATAGTTTCTGATTTGAGGTTAAATGTATGCCTCTATGATTGCAGCACAGTGGTACTCAAAATAGCAAGGTAACACAAATATTAACTTGAAAATGTCATTGAAACCAGGAACTGGTTGAAATCATAAAAGATTTCAGATGTTATTATTGACTACAATTACAACCTGTTTTTCCTGTTAACCCCTCCACGGGCCTGAGGCCTCATAGACACAGATATAAAGTGTAAACAGATGGAAATAGAGGGAAGATATGAAGACACCCACCAAATCAACCAATAGAATCTCCTTTCACACCCATAAAAATTCTAAAAAAAAACATGAAATATCATGTATTTCACCTATCCCTTTGCTCTAACAATAGAGACACTTTTTGATACACAGTCAGCAAGCAAGTGAGAACAGGATGAAGACCCTAACACTTCTAGCTAAGTGCTAATGTATAAAAAGCAAACATTTTGAACTCTGATCTGGTTACTCTGTGTCACACAATCACAATGAAGGTCAATTGGAACTTTCGAGGATCAAAAAAGATACACGAAGCAGCATTAAACTGTCTTTAATTCCAAGTCTTCTAAAAGTTTGGTTAAGGGGGGGGGGGGGGGGTGAAATGCTATATCATGCATACTGAGTTTTTTACACTGTTAAAGAGTTGGATTCCCATGCTAAACATGGACAGAGTTTCAAAAATTAATTAGTACGTTTTGTCACAAGTTTCGGAAAGTTTTTTTCGAGTATGGCTCTGTGTGACGTTAGATGGAGCGGAATTTCCTTATATGGGTCCTAAGGGCACTTCTGCCGGAAGAGCGCGCGCTCCCGTATAGCAGAGCACTGAGAGGCTGAGCACAGACATTCACTGATCAGAGTGAGAGCGTCGCGAAATGTCACAGAAGTGTGTTTTTGGTTGCCAGGGCAAGACAACCCTGCACAGATTACCAAAAAAAAAAAAAAAAAAACAGCGTTAAGGGACCAGTGGATGGAGTTTATTTTTACAGAGCATCGAGAGTTGTGCAAGGGTTTTTGTTTGTTCCCTGCATTTCGAAGATGCTTGTTTTACAAACAAGGCCCAGTTTGACGCCGGATTTGCACATCGTTTATTTCTTAAGGATAATGCAGTCCCAACGAAAAAGGGTCACGATCGTGTGTTGGAACCGCAGGCGGTGAGTAAAACTGCTTAAAATATCTCTGTGTTGTTAACTTAGCTATCGGCGCGTAAGCACATCAAGTAAACAACATGTGATGTTGTCATCAAACTGCACTTTCCACATGTACACCTTAAAAAAAAAAAAAAAAAAAAAGACGACATAAAAAGTGGAACTTAGTCATTTTCCAAAACCGCTAAGCAAATATATACAGTTTTAGTACATACCACATAGAGAAGTCATTGCTGGTGCTGCTCTTGTTAAATTTCAGCCTCTGGATCTGTGTCACAGCTTCCAGACGCGCTCAACACAAAATCCTACTGGCGCTCGTGATTCTTTAGCTCCGCCCACACGTCATGCCTCCAGCCGGTCGTGTTTTTCGGGAAAAATCGGTACAGACTATCTTTCTCTTATGAATATAATAAAACTAAAGACTTTTTGGAGTTATGAAGGATGCAGTACTACTCTATAGGTACTCAAGATTAACAGGATATTGAGTGAAAACGAGCATTTCACCCCCCCCTTTAACAAATCAGAGAAGAAAAGGGTGGATGTCTGGATATTTACACTATTTTATTACTATTACTATTTTATGGCTTCTGAAGACAGCGGAAACATATCAATATGTCACTGTACTCGCCTACATCTCTGATGAACCACTTTCTTGACACTTTTTGTAAAATCATTTTTGTTGAAAAGCACCAGTTCTCATCCACTTACATTATACTGAAAACAATGACCAGGAAATAAAAAAAAAGTCACCTTCTGTGTTCAAAAGGAAGAAGGAAAGGTTAGAAATGACATGAGAGTGAATAAATGAGGACTGTATTTAAATGGTTTGGTTAAACTACAGTACCATTAACAGATTATAACTCCAACAAGCTGAAGGACAAAGAAACGCTCACAAAACAACTCGGAGTTCAACCACAGTGCAGAGTAATACTATCAGCCTCCCAGTCTAGTTTCTGAAAGTTTTCTCTTGGCTTGGGCAAGGCAGGATATTATGCATTAGCTTATTCGGCATTCAGCAGCCAGCGGGGTAAACAGATATACTGTGTGTGTGTGTTTGTGCTTTGAGTTTCTCTGCCAAACATGCTTAAACTAACCACAAGGATTACACACTAGACGGCAGAAAACACTAAAAACCTGTGTTTAAACCAGCGAGGCCTCATATGCCACACACAAACACACCTTAAATTATTTTAACCGTTTAGTCTGACTTAAAATTGAACAATATTCCTCTATAAGCTTTAGGTTTTCCTCAAAGCAACTATTACGGCTCACATTTTACTTTGTCAGTCACTTTTCTGCAAGGTGAAGGTCGCAGCTCTGTAATCATGGACAGAACCTGCCCTACAAATCAAGTAGATGATTAACTTTCCAGATCCTTTCAACTCCACATTCCTGATTTCTTCAGATTCAGATCCAGCCAACAATCCTCTCACAGCTGTGCGATTCTGCATATACAAACAGAAAACGTCAAACCCAGGCTCAGAAGAGAGCAAATGAGAACTTATTTTGAAAATACAAACAACAAAATCCGCTAAGTCTGCTCAGAATTTAGGCCCATAACCCTTTCCAAACGGCACAGACAAGAATGAGATGGGTGTTGCAGGCAGTCTTGGGCCCGAGCATCTGGGACCAAAGCATGAGAGTGTTGAAGAAAAGCAGACACACATCGTCTGGTGCCATCTTGGCAGAGGCTATACATGACGGTGCGCCAGCAGGCTGGCCACAGTCCTCGTAGAGCATTTCCATCCAACATCTCATTAAACAGAGAAAATTAGGTCAATGTTACGTGTCTCTGAACAATTTTGATGGAGAGAGTGGGTAAGTTCTTAATCTAACCAACTGCGTGGTAATTATGTCACATGACCACTTTAGAAAAATATACTCTTATCAAAATGAATTTAATTAATAAAAAGAATACAAATTCTATTATATATATATATATACGTGGCACATCTTACCCCATTCTCCCCATCTGTGGCCCATTGTGTTCCTCCACCCTGCTCAGTTTTCCACACAGCTACAATTTATGAAGCCCTTTGCTCAAATCAAACAGGTTTAAAGAGGACATTTCTCAGCTGACCTTCTTAAACGGCTTCAAACTGTGAAATGCAGACTTTGGACAACTTCTGGTCATTCGTCTTTTCTGTCTGGGTTCAGAAGTTTAACCAGTTTAGAATAGACGAAGTACTGCCTACATCTGAAAACAGGTTTTCACCGATCGTGCAATTTCTGTGGGTTTCTCTACATGATGTGTGTGCCAATAAACATGTCTACAGCATGATTCATTGATGAAGGATGCTCAGGTGTTTGTGTTATACATTACAGACATTATAAAGCCTGTCTTTAAAAACTATTTTCTTCACCGGAACACAAGACAACACCAGTTGAGCAGCATTTTTCAAGACGACACCATGAAAAGAAATGTCTATAATTTACAACTTTCTGTTTCATCATCGGCATCAAAACGACCCAAGAAGACCTCGAGAAATGCGCACCATTTAATTATTATTGACTGACACTGTTCACATCCTAAACTGAGAAAGATCTAAGACTGGTCTCAAAGACGAAACCAGGTTATACATCTACAGAGAAACCACTGAATACTCATGTATAGTTTTCAGTTGAAACAATTCAGTCTGAATGGCCTAAACATACAATCTCAAAGCCCACGACAATAGACTTCCCATAACCCTTAGCACCTGAAACACACATAAACTTACTGAGAACATCACACATATACAACATCGCTGCTGTGTGAGTTTTACACACACACAAGGAGCAATTGTTTTCCTTTAAATCATACATAATACAGCACATCTCTCAAGTCATCGTGCAGAACTTAAATGAAAGCTGGTGTTTAGTTTAATATTTTTTTATTAGAGTCTTAAATAGATGAATAGTTATTAGTCTGGTGTGCATTCATGTCAAAATTACTATAAATAAATTACTATTAATAAAAAAACAAATCCATATGTAGCTCAGCTGCTCTGCTGACAGAAAAAAAATATTGAATCTCCACATTTATTCAAATCTATATATTCTTTACCAAAAAAACCCTTAAAAAAAGGAAAACCGCTTAATAAAAGGCATGGCAATCAAAAAAATATGTATAATAACCACCTTAAAGCTGCAGTCGGTAACGTTTGACGCTCTAGCGGTTAAAGGTCCCCTTCTTCGTGATTCCATGTTTTAAACTTTAGTTAGTGTGTAATGTTGTTATTAGAGTATAAATAATATCTGTAAAATTCTAAAGCTCAAAGTTCAATGCCAAGTGAGATATTTGATTTAACAGAATTTGCCTACAAAAAACAACCCGTTTGGACTACAGCCCTCTAGTTCCTGCAGTAATGACGTCAGTAAAACAGTTTTTTTGACTAACCACCGCCCACATGAATTCACAAACAGGGCCTTGTTGCGCTCCGACGGAGAAGAAGGAAGAGCTGTTTGTGTTTGTCGCCATGTTGTTGAAACGCTGTTTTTTTTTTCATCTCTGAGTCCAATCATCTTTGTTTGGGCTTCCCAGGAACGCTGTACTTTGAGATTAATGGTTACAATTTATGTTTAACTTGGTTCCCGAACATTATAATGCACATGTAAAACTATGTGCAGCTCATTTTGCTCAGCTTGCTGAGGACAACTTTCTCAATCTCAATCAGTTTAATGCCGGATTTGCACAAAGATTATTCTTGAAAGATGGAGCAGTTCCCTCTTTGTCTGGAGAAGGCTTTGTTTATGGACCACAACTGGTAAGTGTATTTTATTATTTAAGTTGGTGCGTTTAACAGTTTCTGTAACTTATTACACAAAGAGCAACGCTGTTTAGCTTTGTTAACTAGATGTTAGGGCTGTGCAAAAAAACGAATGCGGTTTTCATGCGCATCTCGTCAGTAAAAACGCTCCTCCTGTGACTATAAATACATCTCCAGCACGTTCGTTCTAGCCCAATCACATTACCAGGAGGGCAGCCTGCTCTCAGCTGCTGTCGAATCAGAGCACAGGAACCCCTGGCCCAATCAGAACCCCTTACGTATTTCTGAAGGAGAGGCTTCATAGAACAAGAAAGACATCAGCCCTTTTTGTGACAGTGAAAACAGCAGTAAACAGATAGGTGAATTGTGTGAAAAATACTGTTTTTTTTACACGCGAAACATGAACACGTGTTTTATTGCTCATTGTAAACACAATCAAAGCTTCAAAAAAGCGCGTAAAACGGGACCTTTAATAAAAAGAACTGCTTGCGTCTTGCGGAAGAACATCGTAGCCGAATCTACTTTTCTCTGTTTATGTCTATGAAGAATCACAAAGGTACTGGGTTACTCCGCCGCAGTACCCCCGAAGCAATCTAAAATGGTCCGAATATAAACACTTATTATAGGTGCACCCTAGTGATTCAGGACAAGTTAAAAACACAGTTTGGAAAATGGATTCATGGTGTACTCGCTTAATTATATACATTTTTCTACATTTTGAACACAAACAAAGTTACGGACCGCAGCTCTGATTGGTTGTTTCTTACCGGGAGCGATGTATTTCTGCAAATGGCAATAGGACCACTGGGAGGAGCCAGAGGAGCTTGATTTTTTCACAGATTATCTGTCTCATATTCTACTGTCAGGACATAATGACAGGTTTAACAAATATGTAAAAAATATATTTTTACAAAAGTTACCTACTGCAGCTTTAAACATTTAAAACAAGAAATTTGAGTCATTTTATTAAATTCTTTCTACCTTATAATTAAAAGACTGAAAAAGACTTCAAGTTTTACTAGTCAGAAACTCATAATTATAGTAATTTTGTCTACAAAGCATTAGACAATAACAACTGTCCTGCAATGACGAAATACCAATTAACTATTGTTAACATACAGCTGTCAGTGCAGTTCAGCCCCTTTCTATTTCTTAAAAGAGCAAAGTCTCTCTTTACACCCTTAAACCAGATGTTCCAGCTCACAAGAGAAGAAAATCCATAAATCTGAGTGTTCAGTGACTAAGAACTATTTCTCAAAGCAAGATCAAATGCTCAGTCACCATCAAAAACATTTACCTTGGAAACAAGGATGATGAAAAAGGTGGTTAAAACACAATTTTGGGGGGAAGTCATGGCCTAGTGGTTAGAGAGTTTGACTCCTAACCCTAGGGTTGTGGGTTCGAATCTCAGGGCCGGGAATGCCACGACTGAGGTGCCCTTGAGCATGACACCGAACCCCCAACTGCTCCCTGGGTGCTGCAGCATAAATGGCTGCCCACTGCTCCGGGTGTGTGTTCACAGTGTGTGTGTGTGTTCACTGCTCTGTGTGTGTGCACTTTGGATGGGTTAAATGCACAAATTCTGAGTATGGGTCACCATACTTGGCTGAATGTCACATCACTTTTGGTGTTTAGAATGAAACTACAGGCAGTGCCTTTTTTAAATGTAGTTTCACTAGCATCACCATGACATTATTTTCCAAACTAGCAATCGTGTTAAATGCTGCCTAAATCACTTAATCTGAAATCAACAACACTTAAAGACCATGACTGATTCCTGTCGTTTAAAAATAGGAAGCATGTCTGAACCAATCAATACAACACTCTACCTTCAACACACATGCTGACCTACAGCCTGAGTTTACTGAAGCATATAAAACTGATCCTCCACAGGACAAGGCCTCTGGAAACGCCCACCTGTCTGCCCTCAGAGACACTGAAACTGTGGAAGTAAAGTCCCAGCGATCACAATAGACTTAAATAAACAGGCCACAGAAATAGTGTAACGAAGAAACAAACTGAAGTTTGAGCCAATCCATTTACACAAACAAAAGGAGTAGAAATGTATCTAATATGGCCATAGCTACAAAATAAACCTCCAATGATATTCTCTTTGAAACTGTAAAAGTTTGCTCATTTTGTGAAAGCCTGCCAACATCTCAAACTAATACGATAAAATAATAATAAAACGAAACAAAGGTTTCCTTATGACCCTGTATGAACAAGCAGTTTGAAAAAGAAATTATACACACATAATAAAATACAACAAACAAAATAAAATAACAGAAGTCACCGCTTAATTTCTATGGCAAGTTTAACTAGAAGGTGGACGGAGCTTAGTGAAAGGTCAGTTGTTGGTCTATTTTGAAAGAAACGCAACTGCTAAATTGCTAGTAAGCTATGGAAAATAAACATTCTGGAGACCACACATGATTATTCCACATATGCATGGGTCACAATTGTGGGTTATTTTGTGCATAATGACACAGAGTGACAGAGGGCATATGTTATGGATCTAGATGGATATTGGATTACTCAACTGAAGCCAAGAGCATATGGAATGGGAATGGACACTAAATGAGAAAAAAAAAATCCTCATTTTCCCTTTTCACCAGCCACAAGCTTGAGGGAGACCACCTGTTGCTCTATTCAAGAGAAAGAAGGAAACTGATTGAAAATGAGTGATGGAGAGAGATATGAGCAATGGAGAGAGAAAGCATCAGAGAATGAATAGCATGGAGACAGTCAGAAACATAAGGAATGGTTGTTCCTTTCTCACTGTGTGAAAAATAATTACCACAAGCAAGTGTCCACAAAAAAATGGCATTGGAAATTACGGTGATTATCATCATTGGATCTGGTGTTATTTAGTTCAGGATAAACACAAGCATTACTATTGACCAACACTGATAAACTATCAGGAAATATTGGAGGTCAATAAATGCGATGAACACTCTAATGGTATCATTACCAGGTTAGATGCAAAACAAAAGAGCAAAAGACTAAATCACACAGGAAATGGCTACTAAATTACAAGGCAATCTGTGTAAAATGTGGCCTAACTAGTTTTTGGGCTTACCCAACTATAAGAAATAACGTGCTTAGAGGTTTGCACTTAAGGAGAAACAACAGGGAGTTATGCCAATACCGATAACGTCACTCCAAAAATGTTCAGCTAAACCTTTAGAAAAATTACCTGGCTTCAGCTCAAAGTAGTATCATTTAGCTGCAACACAATTAAACCAGTTTTAAACCTTTCAACACTATCAAAAAAAAAAAAAAAAATCCCCATTATGATTTTTGAGATCTCAAAAATGAGGGTGGCTGAAATCAGGTAAACAAAGATTCTCAGTCTGAAACTTGACAGTCCTCGTCTTTAAACCAAAGGTTATTTAAGCACATGGGTTATTTCAGGCTGGTGTATGTGACAAGTGACTAGTTCCTTATCAGTGTTCATCAACATGAGTTCACCACATAGGAAATGATTAGTCCACCAATCATTTTTGCTATAATAATATCAACGGTTATTTTACATGATTTCTAATGCCTTTTGTTAAAGTTACCAAAGTCTCACATGCCAAGTCCGGTCCACTGTATATCACAACTTAGTCTGTTCAAGAACTGGAAAAGACTGTCATTTAAAGTGACCAACCACAGTTCTTTTTGGTTTCATGAGCCGTTTAGATGCAGGTTTATCTGAAACATGTGGTCAATTGACCAAAATGAAAAAAAAAAAAAAAATTATCAGATTGCAGCTGCAACACAAGCACCCCCCACCCCACCACCGCTGTTTTGGTCAGTGAATGAGCTGTGGGTGGTCTGTGAGTGTGCCATCTAAAGCTATAATGTCTACATGATCTCGGTCAACTTTTAACCACTGGTCGAGATTTTATTCAAAATGTTGAGTTTGAAAGTGAATAATTTTCCAGGAATGCACATATTATAGCTTACTTAGTTGTGAAAACACATCTGCAGCAAAGATTAATAATATCACTTCAGTTAATAAAGACTGCAAGCTACACTAGTTAACAGAAAGTTAAACAAGGTCGTATGACAGAGTACCTAGTTCTTATATGAACTAGACGCTACAGGGCTTTGGTCTTCTTGGAATCAGGAGAATTGGCTCAGGGAAATACGCTTCTGTGCCTCTAGTGTGTCAGATTCCTGAGGCCTCAGCTGGGCTTGATACAAAGAGCTTGGGTTTTCTTATTCAAGTTCACGAGGAGAGAGGACAGTGCAGAAATATTGACTCTTGGCAAGAGCTGTGGTTAAAATAGTTTTACTCTCGCTTGAGTTCTGATAAGAAGGCAATACAGTTCTCCCCAGTTCAAAGTCTTCTAAATAAAAGCTAACAATATCTCACAGCCATTTCCTGTCATTGTATAATAAACAGCGTGCTGTGCTGCTCAAAGGTGATTTTGCATCACAATAATATTAAACCTAATATAAAAACAAAGCCTAATCATAATTAAATTAAATTGATAAGAAAATTATACTATAATATTTTATTCAGCAAGAATGCGTTATATTGATCAAAAGATATTAGACATTTATAATGTTACAAATAATTTCAGTTTCAAATAAATGCTGTTCTTTTTAATTTTCTATTAATTACTGATCGTGGTTCATGTTACACTGACGACTGGAGTAACAGCTGCTGAAAATCCAGTTTTGCATCACAGGAATAAATTATATTTTCAAATATATTAAAATAAAAAAGTAATTTTAAACAGAGGCAATATTTTACAATTTTAATGAATTATAATTCAATACATGCAGCCCTGGTGAGCATAAGAGGCATTTTATAAAATATTACATATCCCAAACTTTTGAACGATAGTTCAACGATGGTTTGAAAGGATAACCAGTATTATAAGACCAGTACCGATATTATACATTTTATTCTTACAGCCTAGAGCTTTGGCCTAACACGTTTTAACTTCTGTGATAAAGTAATGCCAAACATCTATGACACAGACTGGATGGGTGGGTGTTGAAGTGTAGTTATCTAGAAAGGCCAGGAACACCCATGATTAACTAACCACCATAACGGAAAATGTACACATGAACCTGTGGGCTAAATTTAGGAAGATTAAGCTTTTAAAGCCCACCTGGTTGAGTGCAGACATCCGACCTCCTGTATAGAGTGTGTCGACAGCTGGGCTGATTACATCACACGGGGCATGAGGCTGTCTGACAGCACAACTGACTCATGTTGCTGAGTCACAAGAGAGTCACAGTGATGTCCATACACTGAGAATCATTCATACTATCGGTGCGAGTCTCTAACACACACACACAGGCACGCAATCACATCAGCAGTGGACGGGAAGGCAGCCAGCAGAAAATCCATACACACTTTGTCACTAGAGCTATACACACACACAATCATCGGGCAAGATGCTGCTGATGCAAAATCAATGTATACTTAAACAAATACTGTTTTTTTTTTTTTTTTTTTTTTTGTGGATAGCTTTAAAGCTTAACAGCTAGGGTGCTTGTTTGAAAAATAAATAAATAAAATACAGCATAGAGGTATGGTGATATGGTTTAGTGCAATAATCAAATCTCTGCGATTTAATTTATTAAATGCATCTGCTTATTGTTTCAGAGTGAAACATGTCACTGTGCTCCTTCATAAGATGAATCCATGATCCAGTGTCTAAGAAATGAAGTATTGTCATTTTTTAGCTGTATTGTAAGATAAGTATCATTTACAACTATTTATTTTGAAATATTACAATACAAATATTCTTAATTCATTTAATAAAAATGACCACTACCAAAACTATAATTATTTTATAGCCATATTGAAATATAGCCATAATTTATAGTCAGTTTATGCCCTACAAACAGAAACTTCAAATCTGCAGCTTTTTAAATAGTGCTTTAAAACACAATTGCAATTTTTATCAGAAAAAAGTGACGTGACGTGACATAGAGGAAAGCATGGTGACCAATACTAACAATTCGTGCTCTGCATTTAACCCATCCAAAGTGCACACACACACACACACACACACCGTGAACACACTCCCGGAGCAGTGGGCAGCCATTTTTTATGCTGCAGCTATAAATAAAAATTAATTAATTAAATAATATTACAATTAGCCTTTTCCCCAAATTGTGCCGCCCTATATAATTCACATATTGGAATAACATCAGATGACTAAAAAAGTTTTTCATTTTGGGGTAAACACACTTTTACTCTTTATCACAGTATCTGTGTAAAGTGCTGAAAAATAAATGAAACCTCCTTTTAAAAGTGACAGAAAAGAGGGACTGGGGCTGCAAAGTGAGGGGGGCAGAGAATTAGGAGGACAGAGAAAATAAGGGGGAAAAAAGAGTGGAAAAAGAACACACTGCATTTATCCATTCATCTAGCAGGCTGGCCTTAAAACACACACACACACACACACACATTACGACCTTGGCCTACATCTCCCATGCGACAATTTAGAGCAGAAAAGTCTCTCTGCCTTCCTGCTCTAAGTGGAATGTTCAAATGAGCTCAGGATATTAACCAGGCAGCTCTGACTCCAGGTTTACAGCATATCACTTTGTCTCTCTGGGCAGATACTGACCTTAGAGTTCTGGCAGAAGGATTTCTCTGAGACACTAATGCACCTTTCCACAAATATTGATACCAACAATGACAAAAATGTCAAAGGTTAAGGGTCAAATCTCTGCTCCACACAACAAGTTTTGGTGTTACTTATTTGTTCGGATGAATTGAGAGGTTTAGATAAAAAATGTAAACTAATTTTCTTCTTTGAGCAACAGATTACATTCATACTTGTATACAAAAAAAGAAAAACCAACCCAGGATACCCAAAAGTATTGTGCTGTTGAGTCAACCCATTATGGTCAATCAATTTCACTCTGAACCTTTTACAACACCAAAGTGCTTGGCAGTTTTGGGCAAACAACAGTTTGGGCCGTTAGTGTAACGAACTGTGAAAATGCAGCTGTCTGACCAATATGTATTATGCAAGAAATGTGACCAATAGGTTCTGGACAACGTATGGGAAATGCATCTGGAAATTCACAAGAGGTTTTTGGAAGACTTCACTGGATTCCTGTTTTATTGCAACTTAGATTTTTCAATCCTCTAAGCAGATACATAACACTTTGTTTAAAGTGCAACAATTCTTCCACTCTTTTATTTTTTTCAATTGACGCAAGTAGCAAGCTAACAGCCTAACATAAGCTCCAAGCTCCAACCTGGCATTTAACACCACTATATGAATGACTCAAAATCACAAGCTCCTCATATCCCCTGTTTGCAATCCCAAGAGTCTGCATGTAAAAGACTCCCATTAGCAATCACTGCTAACTCATTTTCACACTTGTGTTTATTGGTAGCATACAAAACTTCCAATCTGAAAGGTGAAATGCAAATACCGGTAAGTTTGGTAAAATACGTTTGGCTGGAAACCAAAATAACTGTAATTAACTGATTTAATAGAAACAATGAAAAACTTGCATATATGAAGTATAAAATAAGTTAAAAGGTCAGTGTACCACAAATAGCCGATAAAAAGCCACAAGAAATACAAATGCACATTTCAAATATCAAATTATATAAAATAAGCCAAATAATAATAAAATCAACTGTTATAGCTATTAATAAATATTACATAATATTTTTACAATTTAATATATATATTTTTTTATTATTATTATTGTTTATTTTTTAGAAATACACTTCTAACAATGTATATATGCAGTTAATTATTTAATGCATAAACTGTAGGGTAAAAATAAGTCTAAAATATAGAAACTCTATGGTCATAGAATCATCACACAGCAAACACACAGTAGAGGAATGTCTGAGCACTGACGCATTAAAACAGAGAAACTCTTTGGGACCACCTAGAGTTGTGAAACAAATTTAAAATTCAAATGAGTGAGATACCTGTCTGACTGGCCATTGATTTAAACTGCAGGAGAAGAAAAGTCTGTATGAAAACTTTTATCATAAGACTCTTAAAGAGAAAATGCTTCATTGCAACTCCAGCTCTGGTGGGACCTTCTGGAATAAGCACAAAGAAACTAATTTATGTAAAGTGTAAAGTCTTACCAAAGTTTGCTCCGTAGTATTGGATACCAGAAGCCTCAAAGCCAAGGTGAGCTTCTCATCCAACAACAATAGTCCAAGTTCAATGGAATCACATTTCAAACAAACGAGAGGCTCAGCTTGACAAATGTTGGCAATATCCTATAAACTTTAACAGCTTTATGTTGCAATCACACGATTATAGATAATCAAAAGTAGTTAAACAGGACAACCAACGCGGAATCCTTACGAACTCGTTTTCACGTACTGACTGTTCTAAGCGCGATGGCGCATTAATGCAGCTCGTGCGTCCAGACTGTCCTCTGACCGTGTGTTGCGAGCCCCGCCCATAACCCCGCCCCCGCGGGAATGCATCGGGGACAGCGCCCCGCCTCCTTGCATCAGGATGAGCGATTGTGCTCCACCCATTTCCAATGTAAACTCAGTCTCCCATTGTCCCTTAAAGGACCAGTATGAAATTGACATTACATTATATTATATAATTTATATTAATAGTAAGAAAAGATGGTGAGATTTAAAGAAATATAAATAATTTCACAAATTGGTTTGTTTGACTTTGTTTCATTTTATTTAGAAAATAATATGATTCTGTCATCGGGTCATTGTTATTTTTTTTATTTATTTTTTTTCTCCAAAGACAAATAATTTTAGCCAATGCCAGATGATCATTGACAGTTTAAGAGCTCCTTCAAGTGACTGTTTCTTTTCTATATATTGTCTAGTACAGAATATACATATTTCATCACATAGTACACTCTTGGCACTAAACACTCATTATAATACAATATATCCCATTTTAGGCATTTTAAAAGTCCTTAGATTCAGCACTGGTATATAATATTGATTAAGTAATCCACACCACATGAAAACACAAAAATAAACGTTTTAAATGAACAAATATTATATGTTAAGAAATAAATACAATAATAAAAAAGGCTATTACCTTTTGTCTGAAATAATAATAATAATAATACTAATAAAAAAAAAAACTAAATTTCTGTTTGATTGCAGCTGTGGTTACAGTTACCAAGTGGATTTATGTTGATGCAATAACCAGACTAAACAAATGTGACAAACCCAACCACATACATCCTCTTCAGCCGGGTGATTCACAGTGGCATACAACTCCAGTGGTCATATTTGCAAACTGGCATACAATGAAAAGTGGGCCCTTTATACAGCTTACGCATAAAAAAAAAAAATCCATGTCAGATTAGACCTTTTTATTTTTCCGCTCTCTATTTCCAAAGCACATCTTTTGGTTTAAGTTCTACACAGATTTGAAAGGCAAAATGTGTTAAAATTCCCACTATCACACACAAAACAAACAAACAGCATATTTGTACAATATATTTTGCATACCAAATCTCCCTCATCCTAACAGTGAAGAATAAAATATAGTGCATCTAAACATTCATCATTCACACTTTCGCATTGCATCCTACACACAATGACAACAAAAAAATATGTATTTTTTGTATATAATAGAGCTGTAAAACTACCACATATTTTCACCTGCTTATAACCTGCTTATAAAAACAACAAAGTGGTTCAAAAACTTGCCATAACCTCTGAAAAAGGTGATTACTTCCTGACAAGCTCTTTATGGTGTTAGCAAATGGGCTGATCAATGTGCTCATATCCAGTGTAAAACCCTACTACAGTATATAATTACCATCAAAAGCATTTCCAGCCGTTTGATCTCAACATGGTGAATATTACTCTTCTGTGAAAGAGGGAAGTAATATAATTTAATAATTAATCTAAAATTCTTAGAAGTAACCTCAAACAGGAAGTGACTGCATATGCCTGGTTTACACAAGAATCACAGCTGCAGAGCTTCACCAGCACCTTTAAATAACACTCAAAGAATTTTCCCCTGCATTTTGAAACACGTCCCTCCACTGAAATTCCTAGGATCATTTTTAGTACCCAACATCTGCCATTATACCGTGTTACATTAGTTCATCTGCTCCATTTAATCACAGAAATTAACTTTAAGCAGGAAATAAGGTTTAATAGGACACAAAATGAACTTACACTTGAATGAGTATGATGTGGAATCTCCCTCCATTTAAACACATTCCTGTCCTGTTCTGCCCACGACATCATTGATGTATACATACAGGGGTTACTGTGTCATTCTTGCCATGATAAGGATGAAAAAATGGGATTTGGAAAGGGAGAAGCAAGAGGAAAGAGTTCATAACATTTTTGCAGAAAAGGAGATAAATAATAATAATAATAATAATAATAATAATAATAATAATAATAATAATAATAATAATAATAATAATAATAATGGAAATGGGAAAATAAATGTTCCTTCTCTTTAAGATAATCAGAAAAGTATAAATTGAATCATGGCTGATTGGCTTTATTCTGTCTGAACTTGAGGGGATCAGTTTGACTGCTGGCTGGAGGCAACAGATGCTTCCAACATAACAGGATTTCACAGGTCTGCTGATCCAATTTATCGACACTCATTAACCCAATGAGATCAACAGGATGGAAAACTTTGAGTGAAAGGCCACATATACAGTACAGACCAAAAGTTTGGACACACATTCAAAGAGTTTTCTTTATTTTCATGACTATGAAAATTGTCGAGTCACACTGAAGGCATCAAGGGCTATTTGACCAAGAAGGAGAGTGATGGGGTGCTGCGCCAGATGACCTGGCCTCCACAGTCACCGGACCTGAACCCAATCGAGATGGTTTAGGGGTGAGCTGGACCGCAAACAGAAGGCAAAAGGGCCAACAAGTGCTAAGCATCTCTCGGGGAACTCCTTCAAGACTGTTGAAGACCATTTCAGGTGACTACCTCTTGAAGCTCATCAAGAGAATGCCAAGAGTGTGCAAAGCAGTAATCAGAGCAAAAGGTGGCTACTTTGAAGAACCTACAATATGACATATTTTCAGTTGTTTCACACTTTTTTGTTATGTATATAATTTCATATATAATTTCATATATAAAATGTTAATCTACAATTTTCATAGTCATGAAAATAAAGAAAACTCTTTGAATTAGAAGGTGTACTGTACTGTTGTCTGTACTGTATGTCCATCAAAGGGTTAAGATGGATTTTCACACATTGTAACATCTATAATGTATGAAATAATTAAATAATCACACACATTCTGTAATGGTTATATTGCCAAGTAGGACATCCTTGTTGGTCCTAGAACAACAATCCTAGCAGACTTTAGGATTAGGGCTAAGTTAAAAATGTTTTTGCAAATATGCAATAGCAAACTTGATCACTTGACCAAGGTTAGTCCAGTTAGACATGTTTGATGTTGAATATGTTTATTGGACCTGAATGTTGTTCCAGATCCAACAAATGTTCTAGGAACTCCCAGGAACACAATCTACCTCCAAAACCTGTCACTCATCCATTAATAAAGAGCTGTTCCAATACTCATAAATTCCTTTGTTCAATAAAAATTGTAATTAAGCCTGAAAAATAAACAACTCTAATCAATTCTATGCCTATTTATCCTTATCTGTCTGAAGCATTACTTACGCTGAAGGTGGTCCACATGGAATTAATCCAAAAATGGTGAATTAATGTGTTTGTTGTGTTTTTTTTTATTTTATTTTTTTTATATATATGGCCAACTCTGTTGCTCTCAATGCCAAATGACTCTATCTTAACCAGGTGCAACAAGTTTACCACTACAAATTTGCCCACACAAACCAAAGAGTTTCGATTCCCATTGACTTCCGTTATATTTATTTTGTCCACATGAACGTTATTGTAAATCGAAACTTGACTACTAACATTCTTCGAAATACCTTCTTTAATGTTCTGCAAAAGAAAGAATTTCATACAGGTTTGCAATAACACGATTATGAGTAAATTATGACAGTGTCCATTTTTAACTAGCAAGACTTACTTGGTCAACCAGTTTCATTGGAAAGCTAATGGTGGTCCAGCTTTACGTGGCTATTATGGTTTACCAGCTGAACTAGAACCAATAAAATAGGGTTGGTTAGGACAAAAACTCAGATCTATATAGAAATGGAACCTTTAAATAGTTTTTTGCTTCTGGTAAAGATGTAGTCATAGAATCTGTGGTTATGTCTCAACAGCTAATGTAATCTTAAGGACAGTTTCACTTAGATTTACCTCTCTTATGTTAGTCATCCATGACCCCTGAATGCTCACTTCTCACACAGCCAAATACCCATTTTCAATGTTCAAACCAGTAACGTTTGCAGAAAACATAATTTATTTAGGAATATACTGTGTTCAGGCAGACTGAGCATGTGATTGACCTTGTTTATACAGACAGTAAAATCACTTCACGGAAAAGAAAGAGCAAACAACATCATTTAACCTCACAAGTAAGCTGCGCAAGTGCCGTTTAGTTCTCTGCTGCGGCTGTGTTGGGTCCCTTTGTCCATTTTCTTTTATCTTCAGTAACTTTGAATAGCCGCGTCAAAGCGAAGTGGAGAAAAATCTGAAGTTCACGGGTACAATACATTTGCTTGGCTGCACAATCTTTGAAATGTCATCAGGTTCTATGATGTTACGTCTGGCCAGATGATCAGGAAAGGGAAAATCTGAGAGGTTTTTGAACATGAAATCTTTGATGGGTATGTTTGACATCCAGCTCCACCTGAGATGCTGGCAAATATCTGATATCCGCTGCTGTTTACTGACGTTTGTGTCCGACGTTACCGTTTGCACGGCGGAAGTGCAACCTGAAGCTCAGGATGACATCATAGAGTCAAATCAAAAGGAGCAACAAATGACCCCGCACCACATACCCACATACACACCTGCTGCTAACATAAATGACTCTGAATCTGAAATAATCCAGAGCACTAGTATAATAATATCATAGTGAATCAGACTCTTACATATTTGGCCTTCCATAAGTTTCACGAGGGAAAATATACTTGTGTTCAACTTTACGAACAATCTACATTTCACCTCCGGAAAAACATTCAAAACACAGATTAGCGAGAAGCACTTAATTTGGCCTTTTCAGAGGCCTGGTGAAAAGTGACCAGTGACATCAGTAAATGATGCTTTCCAACTCAAACATGTGCTAAGTGCACAGTCCCTAGTTAAATGAACTTTAACCTCTCATAATCGCTGCAGTACTTTGTCATCTGTGTAAGAACAAAAAATACCACAGTACAAATCACTATTTAGCATTTTTCTCGATGTGGTCCAAGTGCTGAGATTTTCTCCCTAGCCATTTCTTTTTCACGAGTCAGTGCCTTTGTCCAGCATTCATGACTCAGTGTTGGTGTTATACTCTTTTGTGGAACGCAATAAAACAAAAGTACCAATGAAATCTAAATAAAAAAGCAAACGGAAATATTTGTTTGAATGACATAAAAGTCATGCAGTTTGTTCAAGCAGCACAAAAAACCTCAAACCAAAAGAAACGAAGCTCACCGACGCGTTTAAATGTCTTTCCAAGTGATTATCTTTCAATTTGAGTGAAACGCTTTGAACTCACAAGCAGAGAAACAAAACAAAAACCTAAATGAAAGAAAACAAAATGTGTGATCAAAGAAAGTATATAAAAATACAAATCTGCTCGCAATGACACGTAAAGCACAACTAATCCAGGGCTGATGTTTTTCAATAGATGTGAGTTTGATCAGGCATTGGGGAAAGTAAGCGATCCCTTGCCTTTGTTTTGTTTTTCCATGTACCGATATCTTCATTCAATCAAACAAAGGAGGAGAAGCCAGCGATGGGGGCCCGGGAACCTGGGGCCAAGCTGCTCGGGGGCCGATAAAGTGTGCCGTGCTGACTGGGTGAGTTGGAGCTCTGCTGGGAAGGAGTGGGAGTCCGGCTGCCTTTGGGTCTAAAAAGGCTGCCAGCCTGGGACTGGCTCTGGGGTGTAGGGGAACTGAGCTGTGGGGGGAATGGGGGTAGAGGGGGTAGAGGTGGTGGAGGAGCACAGGGTTCGGTCTCTCCGGACTCCGACTCGGTATAGTTGTAGGCCTGCGCCCGGGAGATTCCCTTCTGCTGTCTGCGCCAGGAGTTGTAGTAGGTGGGGTCACTGATGTAGTGGTTGACGAATGAATGCGTCTTCTGGCGGCTGGGTTCCACCTCGTATTCACTGTCACTGCCCTGGTGGTTGAGAAAGAGAGAAAGAATGAGTGATGGAGACAGAATCACTTCAACAATCTCAATTTTAGGGAAGGATGATGTGAGTAGGTGTCCGGGCTCAATCCACGGAATCAGAAACTGCACTAGAAATAATCATTATTTGTCAC
Organism: Carassius gibelio; assembly: GCF_023724105.1. Taxonomy (NCBI): domain Eukaryota; kingdom Metazoa; phylum Chordata; class Actinopteri; order Cypriniformes; family Cyprinidae; genus Carassius; species Carassius gibelio. The sequence goes on from NC_068382.1 coordinate 21,000,301, forward strand.
TTTGACACTAAAGTTCAGAGTGTGTGTCAGGAAAAATGCATTAGTTTCATTTGTTGATGCTGTTCTTTTGAACTAAAATGGGTGTTAATTAAAGATTAAAAGAACAGAAAACATGGCTGACAAGTGTGAGTTTGGTGAAAATGATTGATTTGAGTTAATTAATCTGGTCCCAAAACATTTGATTTAATCCGATTATGACTGCATCTAGGTAAAACAAACGTCAAGATACCACTTCAATGTTCAGTAAAACACTGTAAATCTTTACAGTATTTATAATCTAAAGGGACACTGACAAGCTCTCAAGACCATTAGAACTTGTTTAGCAAGAGCTCATTTAGTTTTATCAAACAACAGACACGATGGTAACCTAATGAAATTAACAAAATCCAATTAATTATTATATTACATTATTCTTGCAATCACTGTTTCTTTCCACAAACCATCAAAGCTTTATTTACTGTAGGAAAGAAGTCATGGAATGCAACAGTCCACACACCTTACTTTTGAATCTGTCATAAATTACCCAAGAAAAGAAAAGGCAAAAAAAGGGAAGAACCAAAAAGGCTTCTATCTATCATTTATAAAATAACCTCATTGATCATACCACTTCACCCTCTAGTACCAATCACACGCTGCGTTTAGGGAAGCCAGCGATGGCTTCCATGTGGTAGGGTTTTGACCATGTATTCATGAACCTAATGGAGAGGATAGGAATGGACAAGCACTAAAAGGCGACTTCCTGTCACTCAACGCACAATGCATATCCTCACCATTTGAGTTGGAAGAGTATGGAGGCCCCCAGTCTTAAAGGAGAAAACAAGCGCCTCCTAGAGGTAAACAGAGACATGGGGTTTAAAGCAGTGCAGTATGGGCCCTGAGTCATATTTCACGGGACAAACAATGGCTTCTTTTTAAAAATGGTGCATTACCGTTACAAAAATAGTACTGTAATATCAGAATTGTATGCAATTTATTTAATAACAAACCCATATTATCAGAATAATAATTTGTTAAACATTCAATGAAAAAAAGTATTAACATTCAGTATTCGTAATGTCTTTCTTTTACTTAAATATATATTCCTATTGTATGCCTTAAACTATAAGTTTTTTTATTTTTTTCTAATAAAAAATAAAAATAATAAACAAATCAAGACTTTTGGTCCCTACTGTATACCATTGTAAAGTTTGATCAGCAGGATGGTACCATTATACTTTTTTGTAAGGGTAATGCAGGTTGAGAATACTTCTCAACCCTTTCTTTGACATTTTAATGTATTTCTTGGAACAATCTTGAGAAGGTTCCTCATGGCAGCCTCCTACACTCTTTGCTGAGACAGCTATCTGCACGAGAACAATGGCCAACTGTATAAGGATCTGCTCTCCATCAATCTTTGTCTTCCACCACCACATTTATTACAACACCTTCGCTCTCCTCATTCTGGCGTATCTGGCTCACACTTCTAGAGCTGGCTGATGAAGTTCACCACAGCTGAATGCTAAAGTACCAAGCAACTGCCAATTGCCAACTGGAGAGGAAAAAGATGAAAATAAGAACCATCATAGCTCAGGCTTTTAGCGTTTGCATATCGTTTTAAGAAGACTCATCTATCCTCACCACCACTTTCTGCAATCCCCCGTCAGAAATTCAATCTGGGAATTTCCAAATGCTACTTTTAGGGATTGATTCTGATCTTTCTGAATATCTAGACTACTGCTCCATTGTTTGACGCAATATTTGAGTATGTTAATAATAATAATAATAATAATAATAATAATAATAATAATACAACTTATTGAATCAAGTTTAATCCACCCTGTTAAAGAGAAACACTGTCATTTGAAGTCTTTCATCGTGTGACAATGTGAAATGAATGAAAACAAACGGAATCTACAGAATTGTCTTACACTTCTACCTCTCACTGAATTATTGCAAAACACATAGATGATAAGATTACTACATTAAATATATATTTGGGCAAAAAAGTTCAACATTTCTCTTTGTCTTTCCCTGTTATTGTGAAGAGACTAACAATGCTCAGATCTCTCCAGTCCATCATCATTGTAACACACATATGTGACACACATGCCTCTGTTCAAATTCTGGAGAGGAAAGCAGTTTCCCCCAAACCAGCCCCACATCCCCTTAAAATCAGATCTAATTTTTATCATATATTAATCATACATACATTTAATCAAATGCATACATACACACACATGTAAAAAGCACAAAATATTATTGAATTGATCATGGATTTTTGTAGCATTATGCCTCTATTCTTAAGCATGTGCTGATTTTAGCTTCTCATATGACTGCAGTGTTTTAACGAGAGACATTCCAGTCATACAAGCAAATTCAACAACTCAATAAGCAGCAAACAAAAGCCCTGTAATCTGTAATTCAGCTTTGAAAGCTTTCTCTGTTCGGCGAGACCTCACAACAAAGACAAGCTCTAAAACTAAAGCTGCATGCTGACACATTGTGTGTGTGTGTGTGTGTGTGTGTGTGTGTGTGTGTGTGTGTGTGTGTGGTCATCAAAACATGTCGGTTGACACAGAGTGCCGTGACCTACTCCTGCCCTCCCCTGCTGACACATGCAGGACGTGACAGCTGTTCTCTCCTCCAAAAAAATGTTTGTTTGCATTCATCCACTCCTCTGTTATTCTATCTCCTCCATTCAGTCCAATGCTCTTTTCAAAAAAAAAAAAACATATAGTATAATGTGTTACATTTAACATAGAGCAGAAAACTGAAATACCACAAAAATCTGTTTGATGAAAATAATCAAATCAGAGCACATCAGCCGTGATATTAGTGCTGTAAAGGGCAGCTATGCCAAACCACCTGGAGGAAGAATCCAGATGAAACTTAAAACCAGTTCAGCTTCTGATTTTTACAGATGTGACAGGAAAACTGTAAAGAAGATTTTTTAAAACACTTGGTTGGTACATTCAGTGCTGTCGTTTCACTCAAACCAACACACTAAACAAATCGCATACTTCATTAAATACATGTAAAAATTTTATAAATTAAACTAAATTATAATGGCTTATTATATTATTTACTAAAGGCCATAGTGATTCATGCCTTCATGAAGTTGGACTAAAATAAGTTTCAGGCCACAAAATTCCAAAACAACTGGATATGCCAAGATATTCAACAAAACCCCAAACAATAATAACAAAATAAAAGCTGATGACAGATTGTGATGGGTCTGGTTAATGACTCCTCGGTGATCTTACTGGAACTGGCTGTTTGGCACGTATGTTTTGTCTCCTGCAGGGAGAGAAAGTGGGGCAAGATGTTCCCTCCCGGAAAATCCTGGTTTCAGTGTGAACCCTGCCCTACAGAAACCCCTTTAACGTGTATGAAACTTCCCTTTCTCTGTAGAACTACATTTAAATAGAGACACTGCGCCTGACCTTGTGATAGAAACACATGGAGTTTAAATATGTTTTACACAAGAGTATGGGCTGTTTTCTTTCAGCAGCAGACGACAGTGCTGGTGCATCACCAAAGAGCCATTACATGTGTTATATTTCTGTCTAATCTGCTAAAAAAAAGCCTTAGAAATTGAACACAGGCCTTTAGATTTAGGTTTCAAGGCTGCCAAAATAAACCCACCCCCACTCATATCTCTACAGAGACGGATGGAGAACAGGAGAGGAAGAAATCCCATTGCAGCACAGATCTGGATGGATTAACTGAAGGGGAGGAGTGTGTACGTTTCTATGTCTCCCATTGCACCGATCCATTAGATTATTAAGCACAGCAAGTAATCGGACAGACAAAAACGCACTGTTATTAGGGCTGAGTAATATAGCCAAACATGATATCTTTATACCGTTCAAAAGTCTTTAAGAAGTATTTTTATTACACAGTGTCACACTGAAAGACATTCATATGTTAAAAAATATTTATATATATTTCAAATAAATGCTGTTCTTTTGAACTTTCTATTCAAATCTAAAAAAATACGTGTTTTCAACTTTAATAATTATAAGAAATTCTTATTGTGCAGCAAATCAGCATATAAGAATGATGTCTGAAGGATCATGTGCCACTGAAGACTGGAGTAATGTTGCTGAAAATTCAGCTTTGCCATTACAGGAATAAATTACTATTTTAAATATATCAAAATAGAAAACATTTATTTACAATTTTAACAATATTATCACTTTTACTGTATTTTTGATCAAATAAATGCAGCCTCAGTGAACCTCTTTCAAAAACATTAAAAATCTTATCAACCCAAATCTTTTGAACAGTATAGTATTTTTTATATATATTTTTTTAACACAGTATTCTGTATTTGCTCTGAAATTAATTCAAAGGGTGATATTTGTCCCTCAGTTAGAGGGATCATTTCCAAATTGCATATAAATCAAGAAGTTTCAAAAAGTTTAAGTTTTCAAGTAATAAAATAGAGTAAAAGTTTTTTTTTTTTTTTTTTTTTACATTTTACAAATCTTATGTTTAATGATATTTAATTATTTGTAAAAAAAATATATATATATTTATTTTAATGTTTGAATTATAATAATAAAAAAAAACACCTCCAAATTTTCAAGTTAAATTCACTTAGTTAATGCTTTAGGTTCATATTGTGCAAAACAAAGGAGATTAAAAAGTTAGACCAAATTTAAGAAGTATATTAAATTAGAAGTAGCTTGATTTTATATCACCAGCAAAATCAGTACAAATCTACAGTTTTGTTAATACTTGATATACGGTCTAGCCCAAGTGTTATGCCATTTAAAAAAAAATTAATAAACATTAAATATTGTCAAAATGCACACTTTTCTCCAAATTAAATGTAAATGCTCGCTATGACATACGAGTAACTGACGAGAAGCAAAAACTTTCCATGAGCTATTTCAGGCTCTCACTGGGAAGAATCTCACAGAGTTGATGCTGGGATGATCATCAGAGAGCCAATTAAAACAAAGATGCTTTGACATGGAAAGCTGCCCTAACAATCCCTGCTGTTAGCTGCAGCTGTAGCGCCAGCGTTTCCAAAAACACAAAAGCAGCTCAATACCAGATTTAAATAAACTTTGTGTCCAACACACTCAAATGACTAGAGAATTACACCTGTCCAACATCTCATTCATGTCCCATGTGTTAATTTAAAGGGAGAGCTGGCTCAGCTAGGTGCTCAGGTTTTTGGCCTTGCCAAATGAATTTGAGCTGTCTTTAAGAGTTCCTGAACAATGACTGCATTATACATCTCTGTGGCGGCTCTGGCTCTTTTGGAGACAGCTCAATGGATCTGCAATAGCCTGGAGTTATCCACTCAATAAATCTTCAAAGAGAGATTCCAGCCTCTCTCCTCACTCTGCCCGATGGTGATGACACCAGACTTTAGCAGGAGCAGAAGGGGAACAGGAGATGCTCTGTTTCCAACCACGAGTCACAGGTGGCCGGATGCCAGCAGTCTAGAAGGTGGTGGCAGGAGGTTTCAGCGAAGGGCGAGGAGGAGACGAAAAGTTTACAGCTTCTGTTTGACATGATCTGCATTTTGGGAGTTCTGACAGGGTGATGGTGATAGCACATTAACAATTTAAATGAAACAAAATGCTTGAAATCCTTTGGGAAATACACTATTTCCCACTATTAAGTATATTTTATTTGAATTTTGTTAGTAATAATAACAGGAAAGAAATTATATATATATATATATATAAATACTGCTATGGAATATATTTTATAGTAGTATTTGGTAACACTTTAGTATAGGGTCCAGTTCACACTGATAACTAGTTGCTTATCAGCATGTCTATTATTAACATATTGGCTGTTTATTAGTTACTTTACAAGTACATATAATGCATGACATCCATAATCCTACCCAATGCCCTAAACTTAACAACTACCTTATAAACTATTAATGAGCAGCAAATAAGGAGTTAATTGAGACAAAAGTCACAGTTAATGGTTAGTTAATAGTGAGAATTGGACCCTAAAATAAAGTGTGACCCCAGTATTTTTTTTATAATCAACTGAGAGATGTGGAGAGAGTCCAACCAAAGCTTCCAGTTTCTCACACTTTATTCTCTGTGTATTTATGTATTTTGTTTGATCACAGTTCCTGTGTGTTGCACACTGTTTTCTTCTCAAGTCTACCACAGATTTTCCAACCTGTGCCTCAGAACACAAAGTCTGGAGAGAATGAACTAGGATGCAGCAGAATGTTCTGGACATGATAATAAAACCACCCACAGGACCCAACCTGGATTGAAGCCATGCGTAAGACAGGAACAATCTCAAGTAGGGTATTACAGACCTTTCCTGGAGGGCTGTATCCTACTTTTGAGAAAGTTTCAGCACAGCAAGTCCTAGTCCTAATAAAAGTGTGTGATTAGGGAATTTCAACAGGTCCTGTTCTAAATGAATGTGACTAGATTTAGCATTAGAAATCCTTCTTGGAGGTTAAAGGGACAGTTTAGCCTAAAATGAAGATTGTGTCATTATCAACTCACCCTCATGTTGTTTTCAGAACTTCTGAGGAAAACAAAAACTGAAGCTTTCAGAGTTCAGAAAGGAGGCAAAAGCACCATAATCAGAAAAGTACAATGAAAGTTGTAAATCAAAGTCTTTATGCACAATGCTTTTACATCCTTTTTAAAGCTTTAAATCCTCTTGAAATGAAATGAGGGTGAGTAATTGAGGATAGAATTAGTGGGTGAACTGTCCCTCTATATCACACACACACACACAGACTGATAACATCTCATGACAGAATGCATGTTACCTGTGAATCTGAGATCTCTGAGGGCTTCTCTGTGAGACTGCTGCTCTCTGCTGGGATCAGGTCATTGTACTTGGTGCTGACATCCTCATCTGAGTAGTTCAGACTGCCTGGACTGGGTCGAGGAGGTGACCTGAGCAAAAGATGTGACACAGCACCATTTTTAGCACAGGGTGAATACTGTCTAAATGTCTTACATTCAATATATTACTTACACACACACACACACACACACACACACACACACACACACACACACACACACACACACACAAAGCAATATCTGAGTGAAGCATGAAGCATCTTTAGAATATATTTGGCAGTAGTTCCATCTGCAGACACTTGTGTCTTTGTTAGGTGAATGAAGCACAGTGTGTGTTTGTATTGAGAGGCGATTCTTTATAAGCATCATGGGACCACTGTAAGATGCCGGCTTCAAGGGGTTTCTGCATAATTAAGTCTCTGTGATGCAGCAGTGGAGAGCAGCTCAGAGAAAAAAAAAAACCTGTGAATTCTAGATTATGCATCGGCTATTAAAAATATAAAAACCTCTTTTACTGACTGCGGTTTTCAGCCTGAAAACCTGAAATATTTCTATTACTATAACAAAAACACTGAGTACGTGTTATTTATGTTTTCCAAAAACTCTACATACAGCACCTGTGTTTTGCACGATGTTTGCAGTCTATTTGTGTCTAAGTTGTTTGCACTTTTCCTTCATTAATACTGTTGATTTCAAACCTGCATTCACGATTCCGAGCCGACACAAACCTATAAATATGAAGGATCCATTCAGCTACAGCATCAGCAATATGTAATCTAACTTTTTATGATTATTTATAAAAAAAAAAAATAAAAATAAAAAAGATTTATTGGAAAATGCATAAAATTTGTGGCCTAATGGTTAGAGAGTCGGACTCCCAATCGAAAGGTTGTGAGTTCGAGTCCTGGGCCGGCAGGAATTGTGGGTGGGGGGAGTGCATGAACAGTTCTCTCTCCACCTTCAATACCACGACTGAGGTGCCCTTGAGCAAGGCACCGAACCCCCAACTGCTCCCTGGGCGCCGCAGCATAAATGGCTGCCCACTGCTCCGGGTGTGTGTTCACTGCTTTGTGTGTGTGCACATCGGATGGGTTAAATGCAGAGCACAAATTCTGAGTATGGGTCACCATACTTGGCTGAATGTTTTCTACAGCTGTATGACCTGCCACCTACTTTATGTTTAATGTTTCTATTAATGTTTCTATTTCAATTATGTATTGCCATTAACATTAACACACACATACACAGAAGATTTTGAATCTCCTGACTTCTCTTTCCATAAAATAAAAGTGAATGGGAACGGTCAAGGCAAAAGGCACTAAAAAGTAGCATAAAATATCTTATTTTGTGATCTACAGAAGAAAGAATGTCATTGCCTGGAACAAAATAAGGGCATGGAAATGATGACAAAATGTGAATTTTTTGGGTGAACTACTGGGTCAATGGGAAACAAATGCTGTCCACTGTACCCAAACCGCAGACATGCCATGACAGCCAGTCAGAAGAATCTTAAAAGAAACACCCGCTTTTCTCAAATCACAGTCCTCTATCTCAGCAGGCAGTCTTTAAATCCTGCCAGTATCCCGAGAAGAGAAGCTATCTGTATTGTGTTACTTGAGCTATGCAATGTCACAACTATTGAGTGTATTATAGCAAGACAGCGCGCTTGAACCAGCTCTCTGCAGTGGGCAGACATCAACGGTTTTCGATTCTTTCCACCTTGATGCTCCTGTCACTTCTCTAAGATTTTCATGAGGTTCTTCATTTACTTTCCTGATCCTCTCAGTCGGAGAGCCCACAATCTAACCCAGGCTCTGTAGACCTGGGAGAGAACAAAGCCCGTGGAACTACATCTGCACATTCCTCCCACACCTCTCCCTCAATCTGTGGCCAGAGGAAAGATCCTGGCATCCCCTCAAAGACCAGAGGACCTTTGATCCTCCTCAAGGTGACCCAGGATGAAAAGGAGCAGAGGCTGAGAGCTAAGGAGTGATAATAAGGCAGATTTCTCAAATGGGGATGGATCTACACACCTGGTGCGTCTGGATATAGGTGTGAGCACCTATTCACAAGATTGCTTGCCTATTCTTAAAATATAACATATTGCAATATTTCAATTCTACCAAACTTAATGCTCACTTAAAAATAACTACTAATTTATAAAAGAAAGAAAAATTATTTTTCAAATTTCAAATTTTCAAGTTTCAAATGCAGTACCTACACCACACAATCCTTATTTTCATTAGGCATAATTTTAGTAATAGATGTTTTGTGCATCTATTTTAAAAGAGTCCCATTTTAGAAAGAACGATGGCAGTATAGGTGAGGTCATGAACCAGAATCTGTTATTGCACTTAGCCTGTGACTTGACAGAGAGAAATGCTCTGATTAGTGGAAACCAGACACTTTTTATATTGAGTTTTATGATGGAAAGAAGGATTTTATGAAGGTAGGGCCATTTGGTAATCCCATCAGTCTTTCCATGATGAATGAGAAGCTCCTATATTTGGGGCTATTTTGGTCTTATAATTGCCACATGGTTGGAGCTTTATGGGAGTTTAATAGTTCTATGTGCAAAATACAAAATAAGCACATATGATAATTAATTTACAACTTCAAATAAAATTACCCAAGCTACCGGGCAAAGTGACAGGTGAACATTAGCGTATTAAATTGCAGCTATTGCTGACTTTGACTGAGAAATTTTTGTTATGACCTTTCCATTTTTAATACTAAACTCAGTAGCTGACATATTTCAGCTCGCTCATATTAAAACCCCCAAAACTAGCATGCTAATATTAAAAAGCTTGAAAACTATCAATGAGAGAAACGTCCACTGACCTGGTGTAGACACCATTTTTGCGGCAGAAGGAATTTTTGACGGACAGCCGTCGATTGTTCAGTTCCAAGGCAGGGAAGCGGCTCTCGTCCAGGCTGACCATCTCTCCGTGTGTCAGTGCATTGCAGTTGGAATTGTTGCCTGTATTGATGAGATACAGAGATATTAAGAGATCATTTAGACATATGTAGTTTGGAACAAAACTGAGATGATAGAAATTTTGATCTGATGAAGGTGGTGCTTTAGGTCTTACTAAATGAATTGAAACAGAAATTAATTTTGTTATGGGGTCGATCATAAAAAAATTACCCAATGCCTCCAAAACCATATAATCTCACAATTATTGCTATTTTTGGAGCTCAACACACTCATTAAAATAAATTGGTTCTGGGCTGGCAGGTGGAGGTGTGTGAATGGTGCATATGTGTGTGTGTTGTGCATTGGTGTGATGGAGTGTGTTTTTGTGTGGAAGCAAAAACTGGGCCTCTCATGCTCCCTGAGTTTGTTTAATATGTTTAGTGACCCACATGACTGTCCCACCCCTGAGTACTGTTGTGGTCTGCCAGCTCTTACTACAGAAATGCTGACCACACATTTATACACATTCCACACTGATGATGTCACAGAAACAACACTGCTGTTTCATTCACACACACAACTCTCCCTGAATGTCCCTTTGACATAAACATACACACACACACACACACACACAAACAGACAGATAGAATGGTAAAACAATAAAGTGGATGGAGGGATGGGTAGATATGGCACATACTTGAGTCCGATTTCTTAGCATATTTCTTGCTCTGGCCTCTGATGATGAGGATAAAAACTAGAAGCAGGATGAAAATGAGGCCGACCAGAGCAACCACCACCAGAAACCACCATTCCTCATAGAACGGAGACACTTTTTGTGCTGGAATTAAAAACAAATATATATATATTATCAGAAGAGTTGACTTTGGTATGATTTCAGATTGATTTTCACTCTGAAGGTTTAAACTAACCTGATATGGATGGTGACGGTTGGCTTGGGGAGCCGTACCCATAATCATTCACCCCGATGACCCGGAAGTCATAGCTGACTCCCTGTTTCAAGATATCCATGTTGAAGGTATATGATGTCACTTCCTTGGGAATGTCCTTGATTAAGATGTCCCACAAGCCTTCATCTGGAACATTTATTTAAGATAGAAAAAAAAGGCTAGTGATTTATTGCCGCAAAGTTTATACAAGTCATACGTTTTATGAGTCTAATCACCTAAGAGAAACAGCACAAACAAATATGAAAACCATGTCATTATTTACTTGCCTTCAAGTCTTTCTAAATCCGTATACAAGTTTGAAACAACATGGGCTTGAAAAATGTTAATAATTACCTCATTTTTATTTAGGGATTAGAGATGAGACCTCAACAAACTAATTTCATCACAACATAGATGATCAAATGTCATTTCAGCTTTGTCTAATGTGTTTAATGTGCTACAGAGAACCCCAAGTGCCTCTAGGAGCAGTGAAGAGAGAGAAAAAGTAGAGCAGGTGTCATGTGGCACCCCTGGTAGAAAAATTACAGGGTTAGATCTTCAGGGCAGAGTGTGAAAATAATAGTCCACCTCTACGGCACATGAACGGCATGCAAAGATGGCCTGGCACACATCACACTAATATATGGTTCTTTAAATCAATCCCATCTTCTCCTCCTCCAGAACTCACTCTTTTCTCAATCAAGCACAGCTTCTCCTCAGTCACTGAGGAAATCTGATCTGCTTTGATTCATTTGGACCCCTCACATCGATATATCTCCTTCATCGGACACAAGCTGCCGTCAGCATCTTTTTTTTTTTCCCAGACTGAGGCATATGGAATCACTCTTCATTATTTGGGAGAATTCGTATGGAATTTGGTCGAGGTATGTTCGGACAAATGGATCTCATGCTAAGCATGGGCCTTAAAGTCAGAGACAATTAATATTTGATTTTAGTTTACTCATTCCCATGAATACAAGTCTTGATTTAGCTCTTCTAAAACAGAACATATTGAGTTATTTTTCACTAAAATATACTGAATTTTGTTAAGCCTATTTCAGTTCCACATCTATTTGGGTTTTATATTTGGACCAGCATTCACTAGAAACTGAGCTCCTCTGAGACACTGGAAACACTGGATCATGAGCTGCTCGTGTGTAAATGCACCGAACATGTGACCATTTCTATTCTAGTTTTGTCATTTTGACACTTCTTAGACACACAAAAAGAGATGACAGGAAAGTTAAAGACAAGAGGAAAGTAAATGGTGCACACACAATGTGCAAAATGCAAATCTGTATCTTAAATAACCTCACCCGAGGGCCTGGCCTCTATAACATAGCGGGTGATAGGTGCTCGCCCGGGATCCCCATTGGTCCAGTGGATGGTAAGGGCGGAGCCATATCGGGAGATGAAGGGCTCACCAGGAGGTCCCGGGGCTCCTGATTACAAAAAAGCAATGAGGTTGCTGAATTTGCTTGGCTGTAATTGTACGGAGGGACAGAGAAAGCATGCAGACAGACCTTCTCCGGGTCCTGTGGTGATGTTGGCCTCCACCTCTGGACCGTAGGTGAAGGTTTTGGCGCGAATGCGGAAGTTGTATGTGACGCCATCCGCCAGGTCTTTGATTTTCAGCCACAGAGGGGCGTTCCCCTTTACGTCCACCGTCACGATCTTACTGACGCCTGGGGGGGAGGGGGAGTGAAGACAGTCGACACAGGCCACTGAGGACTCTAGACAGACACACTACTTTTAGTTCAGGCAACAGGAACTCAACACACACTCTCACACGTGGGTTTAGATCTCATCTCAACACCTTTGTTGGCCCCTGAATAACGATTGCAAGGTCCAAAATGAACACCCATCAAGCTGAATGTGAGCAAAATGGCTTTGGCTACATAGTTCAAAATTTGGCTAGTAATTTATTTAGGCTTTAATTTGATAATTTAGGTAATTTTTGAATTTTTGTAGCATTTAAGTTGACTTGAAATTATGATAAATTGCAGATTGTAAACTTTTAAAGACTCCTAAAGTTTTCTCCAGAAATATGTCAAGACTAAGACATTAAACGCCACCAAAATGAGTTGTGACAGGTGCTGTTTCAACAGAGAACAGTTTAACCACAGTGTGTTAACTATTTTAATGTTAATTAAAACTATTAATAATATATAAATATTAGATGAAAAAGTTCAACTTAATTTAATAACTTTTATTAAACAAGAACCAATACAAAAGACAAAAGCACATAAGAAAATTACTAAATTAAACTAAATTAAACTAAATTTATTTTCTCATTTCTCAATTCTCATTCAGAAAAATAGCTAAATTATTTTAAACAACAGTTAAATTAATTAAAAAATTCTATTTTTAGAATAAAATTAATGAAAAATATGGATTAATAGGCAGCTTAAATATTTATGGATAGTATCTTTTCAATTAATCCACCATTGGCAAGTGTGGCTAATGTTAATTGTGGAGCCTGACTGATTATAATATTCACAATTTGATATTCGCACAATTCTGGAAGGAAAGTGTCTTCCCAGGTCCAACACCCCTGCACTCACACAGAGTACACACACACACACACACACACATAGAGTACACATACACTCTATTCTGTAACTACTAACTCGATATATCAGTTAAACTCTTTGCAATTTGAAGCTAAAAGTGTTGTGTTATACATGAAACCTATAGTCAAAAAAAGGAAAGGCACTGACCATCAACAGGCATGCAGGGCTCATAGATAAGTCTGTAACCCTCAAGGATGCCGTTAGGGAAGACAGGCTCGCCCCACGACACGTTGACAGAGGTGGTGGTTAGCTCACTGAAATGGATGAAACTGGGAGCACTGGGAGCTGAAAGAGAGAGCATCTGCTAATCAGGAGAGACCACAACCAACAGTCTCAACGGTTTAAACGTGTCTGCCTGAATCCCTTTCCTGGAATTGAGATTTTGAACCATTTAAAAAAAAAAAAAAAAAAAAAAACTAAACAAGATTACAAAAAACAGCAACAATGCATGTTGCATGTTTCAAAAACGAATCTGCTAGATTGTTTCAAGCCGATGACTTTTGAGTCTTTTTCATTGACTCTTTAAAAGAACCAGCTTACAAGAATCACTCGCTTGTGAATCAGTCTATACTAGTGGTGGATTCTGTCAAATGTGTCCCATCATCTTTTCTTAATAAGAAAAACAAAAAAATAAACCTAGTGTATGTTTCCACCATTCAATTTTAATGCTTCAGGATATCTTTTATTCAAACTACTTTGCTCCTCGTCTTTCCCCTTCTTGAATTTTATAAGCAAAGAAAGTGAAAAATCAAACGCCCACACATAGCGAAATAGCCTGGAACCCTATTTCATCCATCAACTCATTCTGACACTGAAGCTCAACACGGCCAACTTTATAATATCAGTAGACAAAAACAGTCACTTCTGTGAACATCAAATGAAAAGCATATTTCACTCAGACTCCAGGGAAACATCTCCTCCTGAAAGAGAGAACAGTCTGGAGACTGTGTCCCACAGACGCTCAGAGCCGTAAGCCAACTCAGGCATGCCGAATGTAAACCACAAGGCTGAATAAGGCAGAAATTACTACGCTTCATCAGCCCAAACTCTAAACACACAAACAAACACACATAGTAGAATTACTTAGAAGCAAATGATTACTTATGGAGTTTTCAATATTTTTTTGGCCTGTTGTCAGCAGCGGTTCACATTCCAGAAGTTCATAAATAATGAAATCATTTGAAATACTTTCCATCATTACAAACTGCCCATTGATTGCCCATGTGTTTACAATCAAATAAGTTGCAGTCTTATGCCTGTGTTAGTTTAGATAGCTATTAAAATTAAAATGACTCCATTCAGCTTTATCTCTCTAGAGCAGTTAGAGTGATCTTCCGATCTTGGCACATCATATGCTTAGCAAATTACCTAGAACAATTTATGTTACAATTGTTAATTATTGTGATATGCATGAAGGTCCTGGACAAGATCGGTAAGGACAGAACTGTCTAAAGTTTCCTCACCAGCTTGTTGGGTTCTTCCTCTGGTTGGTAGGCTGCGTGGCCCATCGCCGGCCGCGTTGAAAGCAGCAACACTGATCATGTAGGTGGTGTAGCCCGTTAGATTCTTGAGCTTCACCCCTCCCTCCGGCAGGAAGAGAGTCCGCAGTTTCTCAGTCTCGTTTTTCCGCTGATATTCCCAAAAGAAAATCTGCAAGAAGAAAACAAAAAGTGACACTCATATTATTGTTCTGCATGTCTGTTTTGGCCGTTTCTTTAGCTTCATGCACTTTTGTGTCCCAAGGGTTGATAAAAAAAAATAAATAATAATACTATTTTTTTTTTACTTGCTTATTTAAAAGGTTACATTATAAAATTATAAATGTCTTGGAAACATTTCCCAAGACTCATCATTTATTTTCGCAACCTTTTAAAAATGACCTTTACATACAGATTTCATCAAGTTACAGAGCAAATTACTGACACTGATTTCTCCACATAAATTGCACATGGAAGGTCAACAGATTACCATCATACAGAAAATGTACATGGGAGTCACACTAAAAGCATTTTGCACATAGTCATCAGAGTCTGACCTTATAACCCTGAATATCTCCATTCTGAGTCTCCAGCGGAGGCGGGTCCCATGTCACATCAAACTGTGTGGCAGTAGCTGATTGGATGACCACATTTTGAGGCGGGGCAGTGGGAACTGTGGGAAATGCATTAATGTGAGGTGAAGTTTTGCTCCTTTTTGTTTGTAAGCTAAGAATAACTCCATAAAGGTAATAAAGGTTTTTACCTGCTTCACCAACAAAGACTTCCTGTGGTGAGCTAGTTGGTCCCTCACCAACAGCATTATAGACACTCATTCTGATTTCATAGCGCTTGTGTTTCGTAAGATCTACAGAAAAGTAAAAATCACAAATGGTAGTTTTTTCTTCAATTCATGGTTTTATCTACTTCAAAAAATGACAAATTAAGATATAATTAAACTAAAGCAGACAAACAACGTGATTCACTTTATATTAAATGTGCCATTTTCTCAACCATCTTTGTTTCAAAACTTTGACTCAGGCTTTCCCTGAAAACTATGTCAGCTAACATCCTGAAAGATGGGTCGGTCTGCTTATCTAAACTTAGTTCACACACTGTTCTTCCAGCAGAGATCAACGGCAGAGAGAAAACAGATGCAGCTCTTAAATTCTAGACATAAAGTGAGAACAGGACCGCTGACAGCAGCTAGCCCAAACATCTAGTCTGCATATTCTCAACTCTTCAGTAAGATTTGACATGTACTGGATTACACACAATCATGTATCAGCTTTATGGACTGGGAAAGAGAAATAGGAAAAAAATAGCAAGAAGAAACAGGAAGGAAGTGACTTACTGTCCAGCTCATACTGAGTGAGGGAGGGATTGCTGAGGTTCCGTACGCTGTATGGAGCTGCAGAAGAGGAAGTGAGGGAAGAGGAGAACAGTAGCAAAGAAGATATGATCAGAACAATAATGAGAGTTCTTCAAAAATAGTTAATACTGAGTATAAAATGATGCTTTTGAACAAACAGGCCATTTTTGTATGAACATTTCATTTTTCATTTTGATTTACATCAATAGTAATTAACAGATTAATTGAACGTTTATTTCATTTTCCTTACTTTAGAATACATTTTTCAAATGTATTTATTGTTTTGGGCTGTGAATCAATTTAAATATTAGTTAATATAAAAATAATGAGAGCTATAAATGAGCTTAACTATTTTTAAATTGTTCATACAGAGCATACAATGAAGCTTGATATAATAAATAATAATAATAATTATATATATATATATATATATATATATATATATATATATATATATATATATATATATATATATATATATATATATATATATATATATATATATATATAAATTGATTTGGTCTATGAATCAATTAAAACATTAGCTATTATAAAGGACAAATAATAATGAATATTAAAGATAAATGACTTTGTTAGGTTAAAAAATAATAATAATAAAAATAGTGAAACTGTATGTTTTCTGCTTACATGTGAGTTCTGCCCAGCTGGTTGAAGGGCTGCTGATGGCATTAGCGCTGAAACTTCGGAGCCGATCGTACAACAACTCCCGATATCGGATTCGGAAACCCAAAGGGATCCCGTTAATCTTCTGCTCAGGAGGGGGCTAAGGAGGACAGGACATGCTCAGCGAATGTCACCACACATAATCAACACTGTCTTTGAAGAGTGAAATATCTGTGCCACTGATTTGAATTGCTCCTTTTGCTATTGGTCAGAAAAACACAGTCCCGCCCCCTTTAAGCTTTTGCCATTTGATTTATGTCTACCATTGAGTCATGTTGTGTAGCTCAATGTAATTGGAGGTTGTGTAAACATGTACATTGCTAATAGCTGGAGGGAAGACATCTTTATACACTTGATAAAAGCAGTAAGCATTCTAAGCTCAAGTTTAATAAGTACATCAGGAAAATCCTTGCAGTAAAGCGTGAATGAACTGGTTCTGGGGTAAGAATTCTTCCACCTGAATGGATAAAGATGTGGACCAGAGGCCTGCGGCTTTCACATCCAGCCCTCTTTGAAAGGGTAATTCAGGAGTGATTTTGAGAATATGTGTTATTGAATATGTGAATACTGTGCCCTCTTGCTGTATTATTACAAACCGCTGATGGAAAAGCATGTAAGTGCTATAAGTGAAAAGTCCTTACCTGCCAGCATATCAGCACGGAGGTTGTGGTGTGTGGCGTGACAGTTAGGATTGTGGGAGATTCGTCAGGAGCTGGAGAAAGCAAGAGAAACAATTAAATGGAGATAATTGATAACTGTGTACCTGGCATCTCTTTGAATGTTTGCTGCATTAGCTACAATACGCTGCATAAACACTGCATTGCTAAACATGCAGCCTGATTTGTTGTGTTGGGTTTTAAACAGGCATTACGCACGGTCCGTCTCACTTCACTAAAGTGACCTCACAACAACCAGAGACACTGTATTATCTCACTTATTCTACTGCCTCCAGCAATGACATCATCGCTGGAACACAATAGCATCACCTGGGTTCACAATAAGAGCTTGGCTGCTAACATGACAGTGAAGTCAAGCTCTCATAATACAGGCTGAATAGCATCTGTGTGCTATATAACGGTCAATTCATGAAATGCACGTCACATACAGAAAGATTTGGCTGTATATATTCAGAGAAAAGAAGAAGAGGGACCATGAAGAGAAGAATATGGTTTTTGATGGCTCTACTCCAAAACCTAGTGAGCAGCAACACTGTGTATATATGACTAATCATTTTTGTAAAACGTCTCTTATGCTCACCAAGGCTGCAATAATTTGATCAAAAAGACATTTCTTATTACTATTATTATTACAATCCAACATTTGTATTCATGTATTTCATTTTTTTTTCATGTATTTTAAAATGTAATTCATTCCTGCATTATCACTCTTCATCTAGTCTTCAATGTCACATGACCCTTCAGAAATCATTTTAACATGCTGAACATTGTGCTAAAAACATTTCTTATTATAATTTTTATAATTTTCTACTTTTTATGCAATTTAATGCATACCAAATAAAATTATTAACTTCTATCATAAGAACTTTAATACATAGCACACACACACACATATTGTGTGGAATAGTCCACTGAAATTATACTGAACTATTTATATCTATCTTTCGGAAACCACTCATTTATTACAGCTCTTTTCCAGTGTGCCAGAAGAACCAAATGAAGCTGCTTAAGTTATTATTATATATATATATTTTTTTTTTTTGTAAGAAGTAATTAATCTGTTCAGTTTTAAAATAATTTAACTGAGCGTCTCCAAAAAAAAAAAAAAAAAAAAAAAAAATGCCATTCTTTTTACAGAACATATGAGATGTTGACTGATTAGGCTGAAAGACTATTTGCCTGATTTGGCCTGACTAGTTTGGGCAGTCTTGGACACAAGTTAAGAACATTTGAAATACTGGATGTACAGTCCACAATTAACCAGTGATAAAGAGTACAAGAGGAGTGGAAAGAAGAGGAAAGGGTTAAATGTTCTAACCGTCCTGTAGTGTTGTAATAGCTTCACTCTCTTCGCTGTAGTCACTGTCTCCAATATCATTAGTGGCCTTCACTCTGAACTGATAGGAGGTGAAGGGCTTCAGTCTGGAAAATAAAATAAAATCACACACACAAGACAAAACACAGGCTGCTGCTCCGAATATGCTTTGCGTAAAGCCAGTATAAAGTTACAAGTATCGTCACTTGTTGATGGAAAATCTGTGCTGTGAAGTACTGTGAATTTATGCATCAAGGACTTTCAAGTCAAATCAAACAAAACTTCCCAGCAGATGTCTTTTGTACCTGTCAACAATATAGGAGCTGGACTCGTGGCTAACAGACGCAGAATGAACCGTCCAGTTCTTCTCAGGCAGCTCTCTGAGCTGAACCGTGTAATACCGGACCGGAGATAAACCGTCGCTGCCGGGTTCCCATGACAACAGCACGCTGCGTGCCTGGACGTTTTCCTGAGGGACTGTGGGACGGCTGGTGGGCTGGGGCCGAGCTGGAGGTCAAAGGTCAAGCATGAGCACACTTAAAAACTTAAATGTTTTTGGCTCAAACCATTATGACTTTTCTTATTTAATTCAGCATACTGACATATTGACTATCATATATATATATATATATATATATATATATATATATATATATATACGTATATATATATATATATATATATATATATATATATATATATATATATATATAAATATAAATATATTTAAATATATCACATATACTATTATAACTTTAACCCAGATCTATGTTTTATGCTCTGAATGCGGAATTAAATGACATACATTTAAATTATATAAAATGATACATGAAAATGAAAAAAAAAAAAAACCCTTACCCTGAGATTAGCAATACCAAATGGTGATTTAAAAATCTTCAATGTAGTTTAATTTTTTAGTTTAGCTACTTTTGGTTTAAATCTACTAAAGCTTTAAATTATCATTCCATCACTGGTTTTATATGTGCACCGATACAATATTCTCAATGCTTCACTGCACACTTATAATCCTGGAGAACACTGTTAACATTTAAAAAAAATACATTAGACTACGGAGAATTTATGAAACTCATATTGTATTATATACAAACAATTTATGAGTGAAAACCTCTGATATCTACACTGGATCAGTGCACTGGATAAATAATCTAAAGTCTGATTCTAATACTCTGTAAGAGGAATTTGCCTTTGCTTGAGTGGAAGTCATTGCAGCAAAACTTTCTCCAGATGTTTCAAACCACAGCAAAGCAGGTCTGGCTAGAAGGGACTGATTTGTTTTGGACTTGACCTCTGAGGACCGTAGACGTCTCAGTTCAGAGACATGGACAAACAAACATGCACTTTAGATCGAATTACATGAACCTGTGACAATAAGATCATATGGATAGGAAAGGCACAAGGTCCAGTTGCTGTTTATTTTTTAACTGATTCTAATTTATTTCTTGCTTAATGTCACAGGCGGTGATGTGATGCTCAGTTTGAGCTTGTCTTGTTGAAGTGTGACAGTAACATGCATTACCTCTCTTTTCGGTGGTGACCACCAAAGCCTCCGCTGCCTCTCCCCAACCCTTGCGTGTCTGCGCTCTGATACGGAACACATACACAGATTCCGGCCTCAGTCCGGTGACGGTGTACTGGCGTGCGCTGGAGTTCAAGACGTCAAACGTGGCTGTGTTGCTATTGGTGGAGTTCAGGCGGTATGTGATCTGATAGGCTGGAGAGGGAACCGGTGACATCACAGAGATCAGGACGGGACAAACTGTGCTTTTCCTTGCGTGCGGTTGAGGAAATGTAACGTATTTGGCTTGTTTCTTGATTAGAGGAAACGCAAGCTAATGAACAAAGGCAAATCTAATGGGATTTTGTTTACAAATGGGCCACTTAGGAGTGGAAGCAATTACACAGGTTTATTTTGTTTCAGTAAGTTTTTTTTTTTAATTATTATTAATGCTTTTATTCAGCAATAAAGCATTGCACTGATTAAAAGTGACAGTACAAAATATTTTTATTTAAAATAAATGCTTTTCTTTTCTCTTTCAGTTGATCGAATAATCCTGAACAGCACAACTGTTTGCAAATTTGATAATAATAAGAAATGTTTCTTTTTCATTGCATTTTTTGTGAATATTTGCATATGTAGGATATGTTAACAATCACTATTGAAATTATTCAGGGATGTTTAACCTCATGATAAAAAAGCCTTTATTTAGAAGACAAGCATTTGAGAATAAAAAACAGAAGAAAGTACTGCATGCACACTCAAATGCACAGACAAGCATACAAACTCTTGTACCCAGTATGATGCCGTTGGGCTGGGAAGGGGGCTGCCAGATGAGTCTGACCGAGGTGGTCCGGACTTCAGGAAAAAGAATGACGACAGGCGGCCCAGGCACTGAAAAAGAACATCATGAACTTTTAAAGACACATCTGATTACTTAATAAGGCACTATTTATTTGTTGTGTACTGTCATGCTCACCGTCATCAAGGGTTCGCTCCAGGATTGAAGGAGAGCTGGGTCGGCCGTCTCCGATGCGGGTGAAGGCGAGCACCTGGATCTCGTACAGAACATACTTGCCTAGTCCGGTTAGCTGAAGACTGTGACTGCCGTTTCCTTCCACTGTCCAGAACTGAAGAGGAGAGTCTGAATCCTTCTCCTTATACACCACCTGAAAGTGAAAAAGAGATGGTATAAACCTTATTTTGCGTCACAGAAATAAGCTATTTTCTTTGAATGTGCAAGATTCGTTAGGTGATTAAATTACTAAATTAATAACAAGGTCCAGTAAATGGTAAAACTACGTGTGCTACAAACCAGTCTGATGATTATGATAATTAGTTCAATTGATATGATAACAAAATATCAGTTTGCCATATAAAGCAGCATCACAAACTGTTTTAGTACAATAAAAGAAGGATATATCAAAGTGAAAGTGGATGGGGACCAGAGACAGCCGTGGTCACCATTCATTTTCATTGCATGGAAAAAGCAGCTTTGTGTATTTAAGTATTCAAATGCATTAATTTAATTAGGCATTTTTGCAGCTTAGCTTTAATGAATGGTGAGGTTTTTTTTATTTTTTTTATTTTTTTTACTTGAATGTGCTCACAGACCTTATAGCCCAAGATGAGTCCATTCCGGTCGTGCTCGGGAACTTCAAACCAGCGGACCAGAATGCTGCTGGAGGTAGTGGCAAATGCAGAAACATTTGTGGGGCCACAAGAGGGGACTGCATTAAAACACAGGAAGACAGAAGGGTTCATACAAATCAATGTGTTGGTTAAAGGCATTTATGGCTAAATTAGCCTTTCTGAATACTTTCCAAGTCCTTAATGGGGTAGAAATATGTGTCTTGCTTATATTTGTGTGTGTGTGTGTGTGTGTGTGTGTGTGTCAGAGGTGGGGGGATGGAGGGATTAGGTGTGTGCTGATAGCCAGACTCATATCACAAAGGATTTGAGGCCTGAAAGACACCAGATTTGAACCATTATTGGGGGAGTAACACAGAGAATCACTCTCCGGCACAAATCCCTGGACACAGAGTGCATGATTGCAGGAATATGATTGGCCAAAGAAACAACAGGGGAGTCATGTACAGCCCCATGTGTTCCCAATTTCCTTAACTCCCATTTATAATCCCAAACCGTTTCTTTGAATTCTGGTAACCATGGAGAAGAAAAAAAAACACATGAGATCCAGAGGAAGTTGGGTTTGCTTGTACAGTATGTGCAGATATGTGTCCATTTAAGCCAGTTTAAACAGGAAATCCTGTGCTCACATACTATATATGATAAATGATTTATGACATGCATTATTCTTAACATGTGATCAATGCAAATTCTTTCCATTCCATATTAAATGGAAAAGTCCCAGCTCCAAAATCTGATATCTGTAGCTATAAAATAGCCAGTATATCAGTTTTAATTTAGTATTATTAACAATATTAACTATTAGTATTAGTATTATTAACACTTTTTACTTAATTCACTGTGACTTGTGCAAGTTTTTTATTGCACTTCATTACTTTATTACTTACATTATGATACCAAACAACAAATCTAACAAATAAATACATAAATACAAAATGACTGGCTTGTCCTTACCGGACTCTCTGGTTCTTCCCCGTACAGGTTGACTCCAGGGTCCTGCTCCAATGCCGTTGATGGCCTGAACTCTGACCTCATACTCCGTCCACTCCTCCAGGTCTTCGATGGTGAACTCTCTCTCCAGGCGGTCTGAGATGATGTGCAGCAGGGCTTTGGACTGAGCTCCAGTCCTGCTGTATTGCACACGGTAACCCACCGAATCGGAGTTCCCGTTATACTCCCATTCAGGAAGAGGCTGATCAACAGGCGAAAAAGGGAGCGATTGAGTTTGTGCCACAGTCTCAACGCCACACACTGTATGTGTCTATTGCTTCGATTTCAGAACATACCACCCATCTGAGCCAGAGGCTGGTTTCGCTGGCTGTCCGCAGGGTGACATTTGCAGGGGCCATATCAGGAGGAGCCTGCAGGGTCTGGATCTTTCTGGAAGGCTGGCTGGGAGGACTGGTGCCCACTATGTTCACCTGACGCATACGGAACCTGCAAATTCCATTATACACTCATCTCTATGGCCTGCTTCACATTACATAAACAGTGTTGAGCTTATTAACTAAAACTAAATTAATTAGAAATAGTTTTAAGTGATGGAAATAAAGCTGAAAAAAAAAAAAAAAAAAATATATATATATATATATATATATATATATATATATATATATATATATTATTTTTTTTTTCAGCTTTATATATATATATATATATATTATTTAATCATTAGTGATATAAATATGTACTAAAATCACTAAAACACTGAAATAGAAATGAATTAAATCTATATAGAAATACTAAAACACGTCATTAAAAATTTATAAAATAATATATACGTTCGTGTGTACTCTAATTCTGTTTTAATTTGAATTTTTTTCATCTAATATTTAATTTTATTTCAACATTATTTAAATTAATGAAGAAAAATGGCTTTTGTCCAGAAATATAATACAAAAAAAAGACTAATTTACTAAATATACTGCATATATAAATAATAGCTAAAATAGCATAAGTCGTGAAGCGAGACCAGTCACTGCTCAAATGTGTCTCCTCTGAGCACTTATGATTTAATTTCAAGAAGACCTGTCAGACAGGAACTAACTCTTCTTTCACACCCTCTTGAGGCCTTATTTAATAATATAATAATGTAATTTAAAAAAATAAACGCATTTGTCACCTATAAAAGGTGTAGGGGTTGAGACCGGAGACCTCCAGAGAGCGAGCATCAGGCTCGTTGGCAAGCTGATGGACCATCACCCAATCCTCATTCTCTCCAGTGACACCCACCTGAGAGAGATCCATGCAAAGATCAGTTCGAGACTGTTAAAAGCTCCCGCCCATGAATAAAGAGTGACTCACCTGGGCCTCCACTTGCCAACGAGAAATTGAGGTCTTGCCATCGTATCCAGGCTTGAACTGTAAGGTTACTGATCGAGGGCCAATGTTTGAGATGGCCAAGTTTGTGGGAGGCCCGGGAAGCTCTGCATTGGGAGAGAGAAAAGTGTGTTTTAGGTCACAAAACATCTATATTATTATTCTTTTTAAATGTTGTTCTGAATATAATTTTGCAATAAATCCTGAAGAGATGGTTTCAGGACTCAAACACTAAAAAAACTGTTGAATTGAGAAAAAGTTCAGCTGTGTTATGGCGCCCCCTTTTGTTAAGACGAGGCAGTGTATACAGAGACATAAATCAAATATAAATGACGTTCTCTCCTGTGAAAGTTTCTTATTTCTTCAGGAATTTCAATTCTGGCCAGTGGCTGCACAATGTTGTGGCATATTGGAAAACCGATTTTAGATTTTTACTGTGAGTTCTGGCATATTGATTGTTCCAAGATGTCCTGAGCTGTCGAATGTGGCTCTTACCTATACATATCTATACTTGTTACATCGCAAACATAGCTAGCAGCTCTAAATATACTTTAAAAAGCAACAGTTTTCCCACAGTTTAATGTCTGCGTGAAAGAAAGCAGTGAACGAGGATGTGGTACAAATCGTTCCACGATCCCAGCTGTTACCCAGTTTATTATCAGAAGATGAAATATGCCTCCAATAAAACGCTGTGGGAATGTCATGAAAGCAGCAGGGTCTGCATAACTTTGGGTGATAAGGGTAACATGGTGCGACACTTTGACCGTTCAGGATTCACACATGCAGCTTGTACATGGTTGGAGTCTGAAAGCCACAGACGGTCTAATGAAGCAATAAAGAAGAACTGATCTCTGTCGTGGGAGTCGTAATCGTGAACTCCACGCAGCCAGGGTCTTCTCCTGTCAGTTATTCTGGGGCTCTGGGCCGCATGTGTTGGTGCTCCATCGGTGCAATAATGAGAGCTCAGATGTTTAACTTTATAACCCTCTGTAGTCCTTTTAATGGAGCTCTAAAACCAGTGGTGGTCTAGAGCTGGCTCAAGGGATCTCATGTAAAGAAAATGTATGTTTTCTCTTCTCCCATCCAGACTTTTCAGACCATGTTTAGCCTTTTCCCTGTCTGGCTGCAATCTATGGAACAATTTGCCATAACTGTTTTGACTGGTTTATGACTTATTACTTTACCTGGTGGTACACCTGAAGAGATGGTTGAAGACGACAGCTGACCCTGACCCTTGGAGGTCATTCCGGCCACCTCAATGGTGTAAGTGGTGAGAGCGGTCAGTCCAGTGACTCTGTATTCCAGAGTAACATTCGGCAGGTAGTGTGTAACCCGCGTGTTAGTACGGTTATACTCCTCCCATGATATACGATACCCTAGGAAACAAATATTATATTATATTATATTATATTATATTATATTATATTATATTATATTATATTATATTATATTATATTATATTATATTATATTATATTATATTATATTATATTATATTATATATAAATATAAAAAATATAGTATATTAAATCAACAGAAAGTGAATTAAACTACGGGTCTAGTCTAGAAATTGAAGATTAATAATTATTTTAACATTTAATTTAATTTAAATAAGAAAAAAATAAATAAACCAATAGTTAAATATATATATATATATATATATATATATATATATACATATATATATATATATATATATATATACATATATATATATATATATATATATATATATATATATATATATATATATATATATATATATATATATTAATTGAATACATATCCAATATAAGTAAAAAATAAATAAATGAATAAAACTATACATTATTATATGTATTATATGTAAGGCTAGTACATTATGTTTAGGTCCTCTAATTATAAATATATAAACTTTTACAAAAATTAAGGACAAAAATTCATAATAACAAAAAATAATAACAAAAAATTGTTAATAACTGACCAGTCAGAACGCCGTTCTTCTCATTGGGATCTCTCCAGCTGACTTTGAGAGAAGTGTCTAAAATCTCAGTGAAGCTCAGGTGACCCACAGCACCAGGGGCTGAAAGTACAAGACAGAGATCAGACAGAGGTACAGTATACCTGGAGATGTGAGTGTGATTTCCATTAAAACCAGGGTCAGAGGTTATTCTGCTTCCACCGGTTCTTGAAATTGAAAGCACTGAACGTCAACAATATCCATGTAAAGTGTGAATGTGTGTGTGTAGGAACAGCACTCACTGTCTTCATGTGTGCGCAGTCGTCGTGGAGGACTGCGAGGACCGTCTCCTGGTGTGGTGAAGCAGAGCACAGAGGTGAAATACTCGGAAAACTTCTTCAAGCCGGTGATGTGGCCCACGTGCACGCTGTCCTGGAAGTTCGGCCGAACGGTCATTATTGTCATCTCGTCTTCCTTTCCTGGCTCCCATGCTAACAGCTAAAAAGAGCAATGGATAAATAAACAATCCAGTTTCTTTCTTTCTTTCTTTCTTTCTTTCTTGTCTGGTTCGCAATAGTGAGGTAAAATAATAATTATATATATAGACTGAAGAGCCCTGTGCACTGACATACATTTTGTGGGTGTGTTTACACCATTACCTAATTTGCATAATGATGTTCAAACAACACCATCAGAGCTCGATTCATTGTAAAGTAAATTCCTTACTGAGAAGATTTCCTCCCTTTCCCAATACTATCGTTGGATTATTTGGCAATTCAGAGTTTATAGACACTTGAAAGTCTCCTCTGAGGGCACTAAAGAGGGAATGAGAGTTCTAAGATTGTTTTTGAACGAGTCCACAGAGAGAAAAACAGCAGGCTGACAAATATTCCCTCCAGTCCCAGCTGTTGTTGTCTGGGACCGAGCATAAACCTGGCTAATAAGCTATTAAAACTAATGTGTCCGGCTGACTGTCTCAGTTTTGTAATTGTTCTAAACTATTTTTTGTTCAGAGGCTGGCTATAAAGAACCAGAATGACAGGAGGATCAATTCCGGACCGCTCAGCAAAAACAATGTAATGAAAGCAGGGAGGCTGGAAAGGGACTTCAGGGGGACTTCCTTCAGCGTTCACCTTGTAGCCCTGGTTGATGCCGTTGATGAACTGTGGGTTCGGGGCTGTCCAGGTGAAGCGGATTGTGGTGGAGTTAACGGGCTCTGCTTTCACATTGCCTGGAGCGATGGTGGGAACTGGTTGACAGGTAAAATGGAAAAAGGAAGACAGAGACAGAAACGAATGAGACAGAGACTTTTTGGTAACATATTTTGGCTGCTAGACCCCAGAAAACTGATGGAAAAGATTCTGTTCTCTGTTCTAACTTCACAGTATCATCCTCACAACTAAGCAGTGGCATATTAAAGAAATACTTAAATATGCCTAATTGTTCCAAACCCCTGTCATTTTTCCTTTGGAAAACAAAAGGAAATTTTCTTTCTTTCTTTCTTTCTTTCTTTCTTTCTTTCTTTCTTTCTTTCTTTCTTTCTTTCTTTCTTTCTTTCTTTCTTTCTTTCTTTCTTTCTTTAAGAGTCCAAACTGCTCTTTTCCATACAACAACAGTTCACAGCGACCTTAAATCTAAGTCTGATTTTTAGTTAATAACTATTTACATTTTGGTCTGCTGCATAAAGCTTTTGTATAACTTCACAATACCTTGAATTAAGGGCACAAGTTGTATGGAGTAGCTCCTTTCAATTAAACCAACATTTAATTTGAAAGGAGCTATGTAAGACTGCGAAAAATACTCAATCAAACTGACTAACTAAACTGTTCAAAGGATTGGGTAAGTATGTTTTTTGTGTGTGTGTGTTTTTAAGAAGTCTTACATGTGCAGCTCACAGTTTAAACAGCAATATTATGAAATTATTGTAATATTATGAAGTATAACTTAAAATAACTTTTTTATTTCATTATATTTAAAAGTATGATTTGTTCTTGTGATGGCAAAGTTGAATTTTAAGCAGCCATTATTGCAGTCTTCAGAGTCACGTGATCATTCAGAAATCATTCTGACATACTGATTTGGTGCTCAGGAACCATTTCATAATTTCCATGATTTTATTCCATGATTCTCTGATGAACAGGAATTTCAAAAGAACAGAATTATTATTAAGTTACTAATCCAAAACATCTGAATGGGATTTAACCCTCACCTCCCTGGAGTGTCCACTCTGTAACCTTATGGGAGTAAACGCCCAGTCCAGCTCCGTTATATGCCGCCACCTCAATTTCGTAGTTCGTCCAGATGATAAGATCCTCCAGCAGCAGGTTGGTGACCTCAGGGTTCGAGATATTTTTATACTGGATATCCACAGGCAGACCGGTCAGACGATACCTGAGATTAGCAGATGGTCATATTGTTACTGTCCAGGACAGATGCAGAGATTTTCTGATCTTAACATACATAGAGCTATGACAGAGCGCAGAGTTGATCCAATAGAACCCTCTATGAAGGGCTCTGATGAGCATCTCTAAAAATACACCCTGTCATCTACTCTTCAGAATCAGATCTGTCTGTTGGTTTTTGCACAGCAGCTCCATCTATAAGCAAAAGAGGGCGACAAAGAACCACTGTAGAAATGTCACGGCATTCTGTGTGTTTTCCCTGAGCCGAGCTGATGACCATATGGGCCGACTAAGGTCAGGCACCATTACTTATGTTTGCAATACCAAAAACGGCCTTCAGCTTTCCTCAATAATGAACAGGAAAAAAATTATATATAAAATAAATGAACAACAAGTCTGACTGTCATCACTGACTGCAAGGAAAATGCCCTGAAGTGCCAAAATCCTAGAGTAGCCTTGAAATAATACAATACAATCAGATTCACCCATGAACCTGCTGTGGGGAAAGAACATTTCGACCAGCTGGAAAAGAGGCATATTGGAATGACCTTGAAAAAAAGAAAGGAAAACCTTAATAAAGAAGACAGAGAGTAAAGACAGAGAGTGAAACAAGCGTTTAGGATACTACGAGACCTCAGACATGAGTAGACATGTCTCACCGGATGAAGTATCCCCTCAGGATGCCATTTTGGTGGCTTTCTGGTGGCGGCTGCCATTGAATCATGATGGACTGGTTAGTGCGGCCACTGGCAATGACGTTCTGAGGCGGAGCACTGGGCGGCTCCTCTGGAAGAGACACCCTGGTGGAGAAAGATAAACACCAGCAGTGCTTAACCAACATGGAGTTTTTGATGACCGATATAAAGCCAACATATAATACTTTTTAGTTTAAAGATGGTAAATGACATTCTGCGAAGAAATGTATCTATCTTGTGCAGCAAAAACACAATTTTAAATCAGCTTCATGGACATTAATAGAAAGGAAAACTTTGTTTTTAGACTAAAATAACACTCAAAACTATTTTTTCTTTTTGTTTTCAGATCCAAATACCAATTTTAAATGCCAAACAATAAAACTGCTGACTAGCCATCGGCTTTTATATTTGGAAGGCAGGACTTCTTTCAGTCTAGCCAGTTTCTTCTATTCATTATACTGCAACAGGTCTGTCTCTGCTACAGACATTCAAAGATCTAAAATAGTCATAAATATGATCTCTCTCTCTCTTTCTCTCTCATATAGGGTGATAAAAGAGTTGGGATTGTGTTGGATAGAAGAGTTTTTTCTCAAACCTCAGGAGAACTAGAGGGATTTGTTTCCATTCTGATGGGGGGCATTTGCTGAATGTCTAATTTAAGTGTCGAAAAGCTTTCTTTACACACCGAGGGCTTTGATTACACTGATCCTTGGAAGATACACTGACACACATAAACACATCCAATAAAAAATACAGCCGTATACACACACAGCGTTCAGACAGATAAATCCTCCTATAGACACTGTCCCACGAGAGTGCAGACAATTTTCACATGCTGTGACAGAGTGCTAGAGTTATCTTTATGGTCAGACGGGGCACAGCTGTAATACTCGGCAGGCTTTAGGACTCTGTGATCAGCTCACCGGTCAGTTTCCTTGCTGAACTGACCCTTGCCAACGTCGTTGACGGCACAGAGACGGAACTGGTATGAGCGCGCCGGGATCAGCCCGTTGACTGTTACAGCAGTCGACTCCGGCTCGATGCTGGCCAACAGGACTGTCCAGGGAGCGTCTGTAGAGCAGAATGTGAAGAACATTTAATGAGCTAGGTGAAGAACTAAACCAACATAAAACAAATCTTTTGCATTGGACAATCTTCTTAAGGTCCATGAAGAACCATCTTGAGCCAGAAGAACCTTTCAAGTGCAATGTTTCCATGTGCTTCAAAAAACCCAGAAGGTAACCCAAAGAAACATCAATATGGTGATCTACAGAAAAATCTATACAGTAGTATCAATTACTTTTTCATGTTTGTTTGTTTGCTTGTTTTTTAAAATATAAATTTATTTGTGATATTGTTATTTGCTAAACCCTATAATAAATAATATTATTAAATAGTTCAATAAATATTATGGTAATTGTTTGTTATTCGTATTATTATAAACAAACATATTTATTCATTTCACATTCTTCTTCTTCTTGTTCTTCTTCTTCTTATTATTATTATTATTATTAATGGTGATGTTATTATAATAAATTAATTGTAGTTCATTTAATTTTGTTGACATTTAATAAAAATAATACTATTATCATTGTAATAATAATAATAATTACATAATTACTTTCCTTATTTGGTTTTAATAACAATAATAATCACATGTATTATTCTTATTATTTTGTTGATGTTGTTGTTATGATTATAATAAACAAATTTTATCCATATTATTATTATTATTATTAATAATAATAATAATAATAATAATAATAATAATAATAATAATAATAATAATAATAATAATAATAATAATAATAATAATGATAATAATGATAATAATAATGATAATAATAATAATAATAAATTATTATTTTTCGTAGTAGTCATATTTATACTATTATTGTTATTATTCTTAACATTTATTATTTAACATTTAATTTATTGTGTATATATATATATATATATATATATATATATATATATATATATATATATATATATATATATATATACACATACATACACACACATTATTTTGTCAGCAATAATAATAATAATAATAATACCTTGCTCTATTTAAAATTATTACACCTTTTAGAACACCATTCTTAACCATTCACCAAGATTAATGATCCACATATGAGGTCTGTACTCACTGTTTTCAGACACTTCCAGAATGTAACGGATGAGAGGGCTGTTCCCGTCAAAAGGTTTGGCCCACGTCAGGTTTATGGCTCTCTTCTCTGTGGTGCTTAACACTGCGCTTGGGTTTTCAGGGGTATGAGGCAACTGCCTGTGGGTACCATGTTATTTAAAAAGAGAAAGTGTCAGATAGTCTTGACTTTTCAGGGCCATTTAATGTGCCATATATATATATCTCCATAAATGAGTTGGTATAAAATGACTATGACTACTGTATCAATCGATATGAGACATGAGCATAAAAAAAAGAAACTAAGTGACTAAATGAATCACAATCTGTTTGATAGATAAAAGAGAAAGATGAAGATAAAAAAAAAATGAGGGTAGACAATAACTGCTGTGCTATTAAATAAAGGCAACAAGACAGAAAAAAGAGGTATAATGAGTGCAGGGATATTGTCAATAAACAGGGATATCGAAAAATGGAAGGAGACATGCTTCAGTGAACAGGAAGAGAACAAAAATAAATGATCAGAAGAGATGAAGGGAACAGAGCAGAGAGGATGATGGCAGTGCGTTTTCATCTCTGACCTCACGCGTAAGTGCGCACTACGGGAATCATTGCCGCCCACTGATGTCACTCTGCAGGTGTATGTGCCGATGTCACCTGACCAGGTCTGAGAGATGTGCAGCGTCCCGTTGACATCCAGCCGCAGTCGAGGCAGAGACTGAGGAATGATCCCCTGACCATCCTTCTCCCAAACGAACCTGAATGCACACACAAACACCAACACTGACCACAAATACTGTACAAGTCTTCAAATATAGAGAAATATAGTTCATTCTGAGACCATCATTGTGTTTTGCTGTTTTCAAAACTATGTATTCTTTTATTCAATTACAGATAACATTAAATCCAATACAATGCACTTTCTAATGTCACATATTTACACATTAAGTGGAAAAATTGTACAGCGGAACTTGAATAGATCAATCTGACTTTGATGTTCAAGCATCCACCTAGTAACACCCTAGAAACCACCCAGACTGCTCTAGCATCCATCTAGTAAAACCGCTGAAACCACCCAGAACAGTCAAAAACATTCAGAACAAGAAAACCTAACCAGCATAACATCATACTAAAGCCTTCCAAAAACCTTTGTAAACATTTCAGAAAGATAAAGTCATTACTTTTTAATGAAAGATTATGAAAACAACCAGTTTAGGACTGATTAATTATTACATTTATTATGTAAACAGGTTCAATTCAGATTTGATGTTGCCATGTTAAAATAAACCTAAAAACTAAAATACCTGTATTAAATGACAAATCAAACAGTTTAGAATAAAGAGAGAAAGAATTACATTTGATAGTACAACTCTATTAAGAATGACTCATTGTATCATTTTATTAAATTCCTTTGTGCCGCTGGTCTGGCAGCCTCCATAGTTACCGTATGACACGTGTGTGTATGAAGAAGTGTGTTTAACTGAGCAGTCCCACATATTAGATTCATCACAAAGACACTGTACAGAATTCAGGGAACATCCAAGGTCATCAGAAGCTTCTAACAGATGTGTCCAAGATCTGTGTAATCAATAAGATTCTCTCACACATGCTGGAAACAGATACGCATTCACAAACACTCGTGATTAATTGCATCGTGGCCTGGCTTGTTGGAAATCCTTTTACTGCTGCTATCAATTACTGCTTGCATCCAACACAATTATCCTTCTTTCTCATTCCTCATTCTTTACAAAATAAGCAAAATAAGCCTCCACCGGTGTTCGGAAGAAGGTTAAGGAGGAAGAGATGGAAGAGGAAGACTGACTGAATCACTGAATAAAGCACTCAAAGTATTCACTAAATGGAGTTCAGGTTCTCAGTAGGAGCAAGTCTTTGGAAGTTTGCAGGTTTTTAATGAGAGTTTGAATCTTGCCATCAAATCACTCCTCGATGTCAGTGTCCTGTACAGGAGGACGGTCGAGGCTGTAGACTTCCAATTGAGCGCACTCGGATTGCAGATAGATTCAAAGGATTTTGGGGAACTATACGGGCGTGAAACATGGCAGGCTTTGATATTGCATGGGCATGCATCACTACCACTAGTGCTCATACTTAGGGTCAAGCATTTGAACAACCCTTGCATTCCGTTTCAAGTCGAGAGTGAGATATTCCTAAGACATTCATAGCTGCACCATTGCCAACACTGTTCAAAGACATAGGCAAACAAAAAATGGCAATGTTAACGCCAGCTTTGCAGTTATTAAATTTTCAACAACATAGCTGTAACTTGACATTTGAACTTTGTGGGGGCGGGGGGTTGTGAGACTGAACAGATCTCGATTCTGGGTCAGTTAGGTCAGTCACACTTTTTAAATTTTTTTGTTTTGCTATAGTAAATCTACAAATTCACACTCTGTGTACCATATTCAAGTCTTTACTTATTTTACTATGATTACATAGAGCAATAAGTGCATGAGGTTGTCATGGCAATCAGATACACTGCACTGCTGTGCTTCTATTTTGCAAAAATAAACTTAGCAATAAACAATAAAGTCCTAGCAAACACCCATAACACACTAGAACTAGAGAGGAACCAGTCGACTGATGAATCTCTAGTTCTAGAGCAGTGATCCTCAAATCTGGCTCGCGAGATCCAGTTTCCTGCAGAGTTTAGCTCCGACTCTAATTAAACACACCTGCCTGTGATTTTCTAATGATCCTGAAGACACTGATTAGCAAACTCATTCGTGTTTGATTAGGGTTAGAGCTAAACTTCGCAGGAAATTGGATCTCGCGAGCCAGATTTGAGGATCACTGTTCTAGAGCATTTTGGCTTTTTACTTTTATTTTGAACTGACTGGCTTCAGGCATTTTCTTTTCCTCTTATCTCCATTTAATTGTTGTTAAAGTAGTGTAAAGTGCAGCGTTGCTTTGTTTACAGAAGCAACCAAGGAAATGCTATATTGCTGCTGTTCCATAAGCACCACCTACTGTCAGAGAGTGAATTTTGCATTTTAATTCAGTTTTTAGCAGTTTTTCAGTTTTTCTTATGTAGCATAGTTTCACAAATATAAAGTCAGAGCATTCTGTTTTTGCTTTGAATCTTCAAAAAAAAAAAAAAAAACATTGTTCATGCTCCATGGTGTGTAGCATATTTGTTTGGACTGTGATTCAAATGTGATGGAATCGGCCATGAAAAATCATAGTCGGTGCATCACTATCTAGAATCCACCTAGTGATGTCTTAGCATTCACCCAGAAGGTTTTAGCATCCATTAACCAAGCAATCACCAAAAACACCCTAGCAACCCACAATTTTCAGAACTCTGATGAATCACTGCATTTCAAACATTAGGTGTGAGATATGGTAAAATCTCAAGTTGGAAGTTTGATATAAAGTGGCATTTTAAACTTTAAGTGTATTTAGGGACTAAATAATATTATAGACATCTCGGAACTGGAAAGAAATGCACTGAAACCCTTTAGTAACTGCAAAGTAATGCCTAAACATCTACCTAAATAATATTGGTTACAGTAGCATAAAAGTAATTTTAAAAAATGCAAAATGTTATGTTTACAACAATTATTTGCAGTCAAGTGAATGTGGGCTGCACCTGACTGAGACGCTGGGGTCATGCGTCACACCGCAGGTCATGGTGGCTTTTGTTCCTTTGATGACACTCTGATCCTGAGGAGGGTTAGTGATGCGTGTACGTGCTGTTCGATAAAACAAAGGAAATGCATATCAGTATATGCACAGAAATATGCACACAAACATGTAAACACACTTAAACATGGACATTATAAAGAACAAAGATATTATCCTGTGATCTATACACTTCAAAACACACACACACACACACACTCACCCCAGACCACGAGGTCGGCCGAGGCCTCGTCTATGCCACGGGAGTTGCTGGCCATACAGGTGTAGGTGCCGGCGTCTGATATGTGGGAGGGGCTTATGAGTAAACTTCCTGACTCCAGGAGAGTGAACCGCGGGAGCTGAACCGAACCGCTTGCTAGTACTCGTTCTCCTGTGAAGAACACATACCCAGATATATAATATAATATAATGTAATATAATATAATATAATGTAAGGTACATAAAAATCAAGTTGCATGACACACATACTGTAAAGCATATATTAAAAACATGGAATTTTAATTAATTATAATAAAAAAATTATATGATTTATTAAATAAATTATAATATTATAATATGAAATTGTTATATTAGTTATCTTTTGTGTAGATTCGTGTGAGAAACCAGTGAGCTGTAACTGATTGATTGAATAGATTTGACTCGAATGAATGATTTGTTGACATACTCTCTTATGAACACGCCAAAAAGAGCTAGGGCGATTCTTCATTGGAAAACAATGAATTTTATTTGGGTCTACTGCTCACTCAAAGCTGTTGTATGCTATCAGAGCACTTGGAATAAAGTTTAAGGACTCATACAGACAACTTTTCATGCTGCTTCTGCATTCTTTTTGAAGCTTGACAGCCTCCGTTCCAATTCATTATCTATGCGTGGACAAGAGTAACCAAAACAATTCCTTTAAACTTCTCTTGTGTTCCACAGATAAATTCATATGGGTTCGAAACAACAGACGGGTGAGTAAACAATGACAGAATTTTCAGTTTTGGGTGAACTAATCCTTTAAAGCCACAAGCACGCTTGTTTACTATCCTTCTGCTCTGGCATGAAATAAAAAGCACCGTGCTGGGGATAGACATTCTCCTCTAATTTGTCGGTCTTCTATACAATTATTTCCTTACAAAATCATAATTTTCAGATGGTTCTGGTCAAAGATGTGTTTGTAGCTTCTACAATGACTTTGAAGCTTCTTCTGACTTTTAACAGAGAAAAGTAAAGGGAAAATAAACAAAATATTTTAGCATTTTATAGGGGGGAGTTTTAGACTCTGTAATGCTTAACAACATCACTTTAATGCAACTTCAAGTGGATTTATACTAAAGCAGCTGGTGTCCAATTTGGTGATCAAGAAACATTTCTTATTATCAAAGCTGAAAAAAGTTTTTGCTGATTAATATTTTGTGGAAAGCATAATACACTGCCATTCAAATGCTTAAGGAAAGAAAGAAGCATACATTTATTCAGGAAGCATTAAACTGATCAAAAATGACGGTAAGGACATTCATAAAGTAATAAAAGATTTCTGTTTTAAATAAATGCTGTTCATTGAACTTTTTTACACAAAACCATTAAAAATAAGAACCATTATTAATGAATGAGCACTGATAATACTTGAAAATAGTTCAGCACCAAATCAGCATATAATAATTCTATATATATATATATTTTTTTTTTTTTTCACAGCAATGAATTTTATTTTACAATATATTCCATCACAATTGTAATAATATTACAGAATGCTACTGGTTTTACTCTATATTTGATCAAATAAATGCAGTCTTGGCGAGACTTCTTTTTAAAATCTTGCAGACCCCAAAACTTTTAACTGTATTGCACGGACAGAAAAAAAAACAAAACAAAAAATAAATAAAAATAAAATATATTATTATTATTAATTATGATTCATGTTGGTGTAAACTATTTTAATAATACTTTTGGTGTATACTATTTTAATAATACTTTTTACTATATATATATATATATATATATATATATATATATATATATATATATATATATATATATATTTATATATATATATTTTTTTTTAAATGCAGGTTTGCATAATTATAGCCTATGTTTAATCACACAGTCGGACTTGGTCTTATGCCTGATGATATCTGAAGAGTATAACACTTCAAGGCAACATTGCAGCGGTAGAGTGGCAGAAAATAACCAGCCAGAACAAGTAAAACAGAGGAACAGAGAGGCGCAGAGGTGAAGTGCAGCCTGGGAGCTGACACTTTACAGTTGTTCTTCAGAAATGTGTGAGTGGAGAAAATAAAGGATGCGCTCTTCACCTTTCTGCCAGGTGATGGCAGGACGGGGCGCTCCTGAGGTCTCACAGTGAAGGATAACTGACATGCCGTCAATCACAGTGCTGTCGGAAGGCCCCGCAGTGATGTTCGGTGCTATGCCTGTGAGAGAAGCACAGCAACTGCATGAGAAATAGAGATGTACAACAGCACACGCAAGTTCAAACACATCCTCACATTCGTAAGCGCTGGGAAATCACACAAAACCCGATTCACGCAGATCAAAGTGCGGCTTAGAAACCAAACAAGTAAAGAAAACAATGGAATGAAAGCAGGTATGAAACTAAACGTTGAACAACAGAAGAAAAATAATTCACTGGGAAACGTAGACAAGCAAGTTAAAATGAGATTTTGGAGGTACTTAAAGGAACACTCAGGAGACGCTAATCATGCTAATCACGCTAATCACTCCGCCCAAGTAGCCACTCCGCCCAAGTAACGTTAGCTGTGCTCCTACGCCTAGTGAGAATATAGTTCCCAGTATTTATACGATTAAAAATGGTTCTGTCTCATATAGCCTTGTTATTTGTACACGCTGTGACTATACAGATCACAACATGTAAATAGGAAAATGTTTGCACTATTTTGTCACTTATTTGGATTACTATGCTACCATTATCCATTTACATCCAGTCTTTGTGCTAAGCTAGGCTAGCGGTGGGTGCGTCAAATAACACTTACAGAACTCACAGAAATGAAAAAGGC
This sequence comes from Carassius gibelio, assembly GCF_023724105.1. Taxonomy (NCBI): domain Eukaryota; kingdom Metazoa; phylum Chordata; class Actinopteri; order Cypriniformes; family Cyprinidae; genus Carassius; species Carassius gibelio. The sequence goes on from NC_068382.1 coordinate 21,038,401, forward strand.
ATGTATGGACTTATCTAACTCTGGGGGATACTGTGAATAAGCTAAAGTCCCAAAAAGTCGGAGTGTTCCTTTAATACTTAAAAGAATAATTCACCCCAAAATTAAAATGTCGTCATTATTGATTCACCCTCATTTCATTCCAAACCTATATAACATACTTTCTTCAATAGAGAACAAAACATAATATTTCATTGCTCGATGTTGTTTTGGACCCCATTGACCTTTTACAGTTTGGACAAAGATAGCTCCTCAAAATATATTTTGTGTTCCACAGAGTAATGCATATAGGTTTGGAATGACGTAAACTTGAGGTAAAGTACGACAAGATTTTCATTTTGGATAAACTCCCTTTAACTTTAATACAGTCCATATCCAGTATCTATGTTCATTGTAAGCAGAGGTAAATAGCGTCTGGCTTTGGTGTTTAGTGTTTCAGAGAGCTCTATGTGTCTCTGAGCGGCAAGATAAGCTCAGTCAGTCCTCTATAAAAGCCCTGTTTATCTCTCCCTGTCTCTCTGTCGGTCTCTCTCCTCCTCACAACTCCTTACAACAGGGTATTAATCACAGCTTTAGCACACTGACAAAAAGCACATCAGCAACACGAGAGAGAATGGAGAATGGGAGAAAGAAAAACAGAAAGGCATTGTTGGTATGGCATTCAAAGTCTTTTTGATTTCAAGAGAAAGAGACTAAGAGAGAGGTAGCAGAAAAAAAAAACATTCACAAGTATTTTGTGCATTAGTGTAGAGCATGAGAGGCAGAATGAGGAAAGGTGTTATCTGGAGAGAGGGACGGACGGATGAACTCACTCGTAACGGCGAGGTAGGTGTTGGTCTGCACCTCTCCGGCCTGGTTGCGAGCGAAGCACTGGAACATTCCTGTGTCGTCGGGTAAGAGGCCGTTAACCTGGAGACTACCTCCTGCTAGAACTCTGTAGCGCGGGGTCTTCACAGGGCTTATGGGTACTGCATCCTTGTACCACACAATATCAGGCTGTGGCACACCTGAGATGAATAGGAATATATGTAAAGATGAGCAACTGAATAAAGAAAGCACTAAATAATAAGATATCTCAAATAATAGAAATTGAACTATAAAATATTATAAATATTAAATATTATTATTTAATAATAACAATAACTGAAATTATATTGTAATATAAGAATAAATATATTACATTTATACATAAAGATAAATAAATATATTATAATAATCATGTAAGAGCAAATACTTTATTAATAATTATTAAATAAATGTATAAAAAAATAAACATTGCATATAAACTATTTATATATAAATCAATGTATACAAATATATATTATATATATTATTATAAAAATAAATAACACACACATATAATAATGTATAATTTATGTATAATAATTTATTCATAAATAATAAATAAATTATACAAAAATAAACACTGACTATAAAATAAATAAATACAATTAAAAACAAAAGCTAACAATTATATATAAATTATTTGATGTTATTCTATTTAATTTATTGTATGTATATATATATATATATATATATATATATATATATATATATATATATATATATATATATATATATATATATATACACACACACAAAAATCATTTTCCATATGGCTGTATATTGAACATCTGATTGGCTGATCTGTTCATTAAGGACAGAACAAATGACTTGATGCTTGAAAAACCTCATTAAGAGGAGGAGTCAGGAGGTGTCTCACCTCTGGCCTGGCAGGGAATGTCCACTACTTTTTCCATTTCAGCTGTGATGTGTTTTTCTGGTTCCTTCACAAACTGAGGTGGTTCTAAAGGAAAGAAAGAGCAAAATAGAGAAGGCTGTGACCTCTACATGTGCACTTGAGAGGGAAACACCACAGACAGATGACACAGGAAGCAAGATCGAACATTTTCAAATAAATAGGACTGTTGTTGGATTTTTGAGAACATCCTATTCAGGTTTTTTGGCTTTACTCTGACAGACAGACCATTTCCATAGAGACAGAGATAGAAAAATGGCCCTAAAGGAAAAATATTATATAAATACTGACTATTTACAGCTAGTAAAACGAGCTTGTAAAAGTTAGAAAGACAGAGAAAGAAGATTTAGAAAGAAGCAAAATTGCAACTGTTTTTAGTGGAAGAAACCTTGCATTTGTAATGCACTGGAATAAATAATTTACACTCAAATGTACAAGAACTGGTGTGTAACTGTGTATTACCAAGCACTTGTAGGTACGCTCCAGAGCTGACAGAGGGAACGCTGCTGCTGCGGAGGACAGCTTCACACTCGTAGAAGCCCGAGTCGCTGACCACTGGACTCAACACCGTCAGTCTACGGTTAAAATCACTCAGCCCACTCCTCACCGGAACACCGTCCTTCTTCCAGATGATGCTCAGCTTTATTAAAGGCCTGACAGAGAATGGAGAATATTATTTCTAGTTTTTAAAATAAATAAATAAATAAATAAATAAATAAATAAATAAATAAATAAATAAAAAAGTATATTATATTTAATTATGTTCATTTTTGGTATTTTATTTCTTGAATGTGAATCTTTTTTTTTCTCTCTAAATATGTCTTTAAAGCTCTTTGTAAATACTATTTTAAAAGCTGTATGTTTTTTTTTTGTCTTTATGTAATAGACAGAATGCCATGGATTCTGTCAATAGAGCTCAGACTCTGAAACATTCATCCACTTCTTTTGAAATTCACAGTGAGATAATCATGAAAAAACAAAACAAAAAAGTTAATAAAAAACAAAAACAAAACCAAGTTTCAATGGAGCCTGTACGTCACATTAAATAATTTTGAAAAAGAAGTGAGAAAAATAATTCAAAGTATGACAATCTTCAATCCACTGCTGGCCTTGTAATCACCATAATTAAAATCATTGTCCTTTCATTCAAACTGTGAAGGAATCAGAGGCTGGTCACCTAGCATTGGCCACACACTCCATGGTGATCTCAGAGGTGCCGGAGATGACACTGGTGTTCCTCGGCGGGATGACAATGGTGGGAGCGATGGGGTCTGCAGGGCCACCAACATCTACAGCAGAAGAGAAATGTGAGAGTGAGAAAACGATGTGTGCTATGACACACAGGTAAAGAACATTACTGAGTGAGTGTTTTTAACAGAACTCTGATCCGTCATCTTCAGGTGTGTGTGTGTCCAGATGTAGGAAGTGCCAGTCGATGTACTGTACATGTTACAGCAAGTGTGACAGGTTTGTGTTTGGAAGAGGAACTCATATCCCTGCTCTTCTGGCAGCTGTGTGTGTGTGTGTGTGTGGAGCTCTGTCAGAGACAGTCTCTGTAAAGAACTGATATTCAACTACAGCTTCTGGGAAGGACTGTCCTCCACACACACACACACACACACACACACACACCTCCCACGATCTCTAATCTCCCCGCTGTCTCTGCACCAAACTTTAGTTCCTCCTGTACTAGACTCAAAAATATCATACCCTGGTTTGCCGGGAGAATCTGATATACTGAAACTCTTACAAAGCACAATCCATAACAATATTCTCGCTGTGGAAGCTGTGAGAGTCAATCAAAGCACTGTCACAGACAGAAGATATCTATTTATCTCTAGCCTGTGTTTTTTTTCAAGTGTATATGTTCATAATATAAACCAGCATGCTGTCTGTAATAGAAAGACAAGATTTATAAGATATATATATATATATAATATAATATAAATTGGCAATAACAATACAGTCATTACTGGTTAATGGTGTTGGCCAGAATTTTGATATATGCACATCCCTAGCTGTAATACATTAGCTGGCATCAGTAATATAATCAATCGTAGAACTTATAATTAATTTTAGTCTATAGGAGGAAGTCGAAGTCTAACTTTGTGTGTCCAAATTTCTACAGACTTACTTTCCACAGACAGCGTTATGGGCTGGCCAGTCTTGTTTTCACCGTTCTTGTCATTCACGGCTTGTACGTAGTATCTTCCAGCATCTGGGGCCACAGTGGACAGGATGACCAGCGTATTGTCCAGAGTAATGGCTCTGTGAGAAAACAACAAGCAGAATCATGGTCAAAAATCTCCAGCTGTCAGATATCACACACAAGCACTGATTTATAACACTGCATCAGTAATATCAACACAAACTACACACCAAATGCTCAGTGCTGCGCTTGAAAAGATGATATTTACATGAAATATTCCCCACGGATGTTTCAGAGCCTGTGGAGTACTAATTCACTGCCATCTCATTATGCCTATTCATATACATAAAGGGAAATGTCTTTAAAAACACAACAGAATTTGCAAGGTTTTTATTTTTTTTTCTCTTCTTTTTTTTTCTCAACCATTGACACAACGACTCATTTAGACATAATAAACAAACTTAATTTCTCCATCTGTCATTTCTCCTCCAGATCAACAACGAAATGACTTTGCCCCATAAATTTAACATAAACTACTTCTGGCGTCAGGAAAATGCAACAGCTGGTATGATGGAAATATATTACTACCATTATCCATTTATAGGCCCTTATTTAAATCAAGTACTTTGAAATATATTTGCTAAATAAAGTTTTCACATGAACATACATGCATACATACATATAACTCTGTTCTACTTTAATATATTTAAAAAAAGTAAATTATGATTCATGTTGGTGTAAACTATATATATATATATATATATATATATATATATATATATATATATATATATATATATATATATATATATATATATATATATATATATATATATATATATATTAGAGGTGGGCATAGATACATTTTTTTTAAATCTAGATTAATCTCACTGTGATCTTGAAATTAATCTAGATTAATCTAGATTAAAATGGCTCATTTGAATTATGCCGAAGGCATTCAGAATATGTGTGTAACCCAAAAGAAAATTGACAAACTTCGAGAAGGGGTTTATCAAGCTAGGTGGTGCATTAGAAAAGGGGCTCATCTCCTGTTTCCAAAATGCATCACAAAGTGTTTGAAAAAGCTGTAAACTATACTTATTTTTTTCCTCAACTGTTTACTTTCACTGAACAAATAACTGACAGTTTTTTCGAGCATAATTTCCAAGGTGGATGTTTTGACATATTTTGTATGTATTTGTCGGCACAAGAGCAAAATAAGCAAATTCGATGTTCAAGTGTTTTTAGGCTGGCCTCAGCCAGTCGGTTATATAAAATATCAAGGTGAAAGTCATCATAGCTTGCTTAGCATAGACCCAGCTCCCAACCAAACTTTAAGAATAGATTACCTGCGATATTTTTTTTTTTATCGCCCTATTTAAGAGTCTCACGTTAACGCAGCACGTTAACGCCGATAATGGCCCACCACTAATATGTATAGTATATATATATATATATATATATATAATTTCATTGTTCAGGGGAAAATTTCACTGTACAGGGACAAGAACATAAATTAAAACAACTTGTACTACACATGTAACACTACTTCCTCTTTAATAGTACATTCACGCATCTCAGTTTGAATAACCAGCCATCTCCACCCAACTGCCCCATTGCTGTCCACTAGGCAGTGCTGACACTTACCCCATGGAGTCCCAATTACCGTGCCTCCTTTGTTTACAATCAATGTTTTCTCATTATGACTATGTGTTGGACAATTGAGGAAGAATTGTTCGTTCTGCGTGGCTGCCCTCGGCTCGTCTCATACACCCACAGTCTTTGAGCTGGCACCCACGTTCCCCCGGCCAAGTCCTCCGGGGTGCGGAATGCTAATAGGAATCTGTCCGTCTCACTGTAAGAATACCAAATGTGTTCCAGAGCCCCAGAGCCGCTATCACAACAAGGCTGCAGATGCTTGCTGATAAAGTCAGCATATTTTAAGGCGAAACTTACAGATCTTTTGCTCATCTTTCATTACCTGACTGCAAGAAGACTATAACCCAGTTGATAAGCCTGCGATTGTACACTATATTTTAACACCCTTAAATCTATTGTGTCTGTATACATAAAACCTTAGCAAACGACATGCAATATTTATAACTACAGCTGATACTGAAGTTTTAAATCATTATCTTTTATGCCAAAGATCATGTTCCGTGAAGATATTTAGAAAATTTATTACTGTAAACATATTAAAACTTAATTTTTGATTAGTGATATGCATTTCTAAGAACTTCATTTGGACAACTTTAAAAGCGATTTTCTCAATATTTAGATTTTTTGCAACCTCAGATTCCACATTTTCAAATAGTTTTATCTTGGCCACATATTGTCATATCCTAAGAAACCATATACCAATGGAAAGCTTATTTATTCAGTTTGGTCCAGGGTCACAAATGTATTGTAAACTATATTTAATAAAATTAGTCTGCCAACGTTGGACACAAAGCCTTGTTTTAAACGCATCAGTGTTATTTTAGTATTATTTATACCATTATAGAATTTACTAATATTCTGAATTAGGTTTTATTTTATATCTATAAGTTTTCATCTTTAAGTTTTAATCATTATGTGATTTTGTCTTTTCTTTTTCTTTTTTCTTTTTGTATTTGCCTTTATTTATTTATTTATTTATTCTATGATATCAACTTTCATTTTTGAATATGATTTAGTTAGACATATTTTATATACTTTATTTATTTTAGTAGAGTAGTTTTTCTTAACAGTGAATTTAAACTTCTATAACTTTTTACATTTTCATTTTTTATGCCTTTGGCATGCATTCATGAATTCCAACCATTTAAGTTCGGATAATGCATTTTCACGTGTGTGTTAAAAAAAGGTGGGTTAACAGTAAAAATAAACTTTATTTTAGTTTATTTTTTTTATTTCATTTTTCAGCTTTATTTTAATAAACAGAAAATATATTGATAGTTTAAATTCAAAATAACTCTGAAACTCACTGAGCTGTGATGCTTGTGTGGCTGACATGAGTTCAGGTCCAGTTTGCACAGTCTAAATTATTTTTCCCCATCATTCCCTTTTATTACACACATTCCTATTAATAAAAGAACCAACGAGGCCAAACATACCAAAAAAAATAACCAATACCATAAATGTTGAGAGTGAGTGCTGCAGAACAGCTTTTAGCAAACCAAATCATCAACAAAACAACTCAAATTCAAATATTCATGTGTATCTGCATATTTAAAATTAATTTAGTCCTTAAGCACTGATTTCACCAATCGAAACACTTTCAATAAAGCTAAAACACATACAAAATTGATATTACTGATTGCATTTACTGAATTGTTGAGTGATATTAAGCTAACCATTTCAAAAGCACAACTTGCTTTATTAAAAAGCCTATTCCTATACTTTGCCTGAAGATAAACCTTAACAACAGCACGATAAAGACATTACGCTCGAGTGCAGCCGGCTGTCACAGGATATTACATCAGCCTCCTGAAATGATTAATGACTGCTGTATGATTAGAGCAGCTCAACATAGAAGGATGACATAAGAGCAGATGATTGATTTTAATATCTCCTCATGCACACACTTGGACTCAAATTTCTCCAGTTTTCAGCCCACGATGCATCGTTCCAGATGGATAAGGGGCCGGTTAATAAGGGCGAACGGCTGTGGTGTGATGATCTGTAGTGAATATTTCACTCTGCCTGGGTCCTGGTGTGGCAGGTGTCAGGGAGAGAGCCACACTGCTGCTGAATTATGGATTGAAAGAGGGACAGCGAGCAGCCCTAGACTGCAAATTAATCTCAGGTGATTCCCTAAACCTGAGCACATAAAACGAGAATAAAGACACAGCTAGCAAATCAAGCAGCTAATGAGGCAGTGGAGAACACACACACACATTTATTTATGCACATACATGGTTATTTCCTTATACTTTTATACACATTCAAACACACACACACAAACACACACACATGTGCACACACACATGTGCACACACACACACACACACAATATGATTTATATTGCAAGCATACAACACCAAATTCCTTACTGACAGTGCACATATGATAAAGGTCATGCATAAACATGTCTCACAGTACTCATAAATATACATATACATGTTTCTGAAAGCACAGATGAATATGAAATAAGATGATGCCTATAACCCATTTTATGTGGTAGCAACATGACAGAGGTAAATTATAAATTTAGAAATGCCAAAGAACATGTTATCCAGGCTTCCATCAGGGAATCTGACATTTTTATACTTAATGTCAGGAATCCTTGCGTAATATAATACAATTATTCAAGGAACTTCTAATGAAACCTGCATATACAGTGAATGAGGATAAAACAACAACAACAAAAAACTGCAATTTATGGTACTTATTGAAATTTTTAGGATTTTAACAAACATGTTTTTGGTATAGACAAATGATGAGTCAAATCATACAGGTGGCTTATTAAGGAAAGATGCACTTTTGCTCTTCCAGTCAATTCCACAATACCAGAACATCATAGGGCCCTATTTTAACGATCTCAACGCAAAGTATAAAGTGCATGGTGCAGGTGCACTCTGGGCGTGTCCAAATCCACTTTTGCTATTTTAACAATGGAAAAACGGTTGGCGCCCGGGCGCATGGTCTAAACGGGTTGTCCCTATTCTCTTAATGAGTAATGGGTGTTTTTTGGGTGTAACGTGCAATAAACCAATCAGAGTCTCATCTTCCATTCCCTTTAAGTTGCGCTCTTGCAATGACGGATTTGCTATTAACATTGCGGAATTTGGCAAGTGCAAAGAACGCGTCTCCATAATGAAACGGAGCTGCTCGTATACCAGCAAAAGTTTTATTATGTTTTGCAATCCTCTAAAAAGGTAATATTTGGCATGTTTGTGTGCTGCTGTGCGTCCGTGTTTAATAAGCGGCGAGTATGCACGTTGTGGACCCGCCTTTACTAACACGCTCTGAATAACATAGAAAAAACACTGCGCCAGACTTTAGACCAGGTTTGAGTTGGTCTATGGTGCAGTCTATTGTCAGCTCTTTAAAATAGCAATGCGCCAGCAATGCTCCTGAACACATCTTTTTAGACCAGCATGCCCATGGGTGCAAAAATGAGCGCAAATGCATTTGCTAATTAAACGACGTGGCGCTGGACGGGAAAATACAAATGGCGCTGGACTGAAACTAGTGAAAGTAGCAAACACAGTTGCGCTGCGCCTTGCGTTGCATTGCGCTGGGTGTATGATAGTGCCCATAGTCACCTTATACTTGTAAAAATGCACACGGCCATTTGTTAACTGGCTTACAGTCTCATCTGTATTCATTCTATCCTGCTATTTTTAGCTGAACAAAACAGTTTGTTTCGCTGCTTGATATTGAAAGTTGGTGTGTCTCATCACATTATTTTAATTATCTTAATTATGAACACGCTGGTTTATAGTACAAACAATTGTACCATTTACTGCACATTGTTATTCTCCTTGTTATTTACCTATAGTGGCTAATGAACCAAAGTATAACCCAAAGGCTTACTTCCTTTATTGTTGAAGAATAAGTAATAACTTACAGTAGCAACCAGCTATGATACCTTAGCAACCACACAACAAATCACTGAAAATCATAAGCTGCAAAGCAATGTCCCAGCAACCAATCACAATACCTTAGTATCAGTATCTTATGTATTTGTGTGAAAATTCCAAAACACAGTTACTTTTTATCTTTTTGTCTCACTCTTTTCCTACCTTTATTCTCTCTGCATGTATTTGAGTGTACTCCCGCGTAGTTGTGGAAATATTTAATGAAATCAGAGAACCATGACTGTTTCTTGTTGAATCACAGAGCTGAGAAATGAGTATCACTGTTGTGTTGTGTTTTCTCATCAGCATTCAGCATTCATCCTGCATTTAGGTCTGCCAAAGATTGGCATTCTGGGAGAATTCATACAGTTCAAGTGTGCATAAAACATGTCTGTTGAGCAGTTCCAAAAGTTAATGAGCTGGACAGCATTACAAGGCAACACGGGTTCACTCTCAATGCAAAGGTTGCTCCAGAAAGTAGGATGCATTAATAATCCTAAATGCATCAGATTAATCATTAAGAGAAGGCAATCCAAAAATTCAATGAAAGAGAAAAGTTGATTACAAATATAAATAGTAGTATATGAAAATGTATACAATTTTTTTTTTTTTTTATGTTTTTGAAAGAAGTCTATTATGCTCAACAAGGCTGCATATATTTGATCAAACATGCAGTAAAAAATAAAAATAAAAAATAAACTTTTATAGTAAAAAAAATAAAAAATAAATAAGAGTTTAATCAATTTAAATTTTAATTTATTCCTGTAATGGCAAAGCTGAATTTATACTCCTTTCTTCAGTGTCACATCTTTCAGAAATCATTATAATATTCTGATTGATGCTGAATTATCAGTATTAAAAACATTCTTATTACACAGTATTACAACATTACAACATAATACAAAATTACACAGCCAAATATTTTTGCATAATAACTGCAAAACGGTATATTTGACCACTGTCCAAGCGAGGCTACAGCTGTGCTGATTTCACTTCTCTCTAAACACACTGTAGTCTTTTTTTTCACAATAAAAATAACGTAAAAGTAGTTTTTACTCAAATCAGTATCTCATATAACTTAAATATAAATATTATGTAATAAGTGGGATAATGTGCAACTAAAAGGTTTTAACCTCTTCAGACCAAAAGATTCTATATGTTCCCTCACTTATTATGTGACTTTTAGCTTAGCAACATGTTATCATCAAATTCTACAGGAACCAATTGTTGTAATGAAATCATTATGACATTATGAGGTTCATTTAATTTAGGATGTTGCTGGTTAGAGTGCAAGGCGGCTCGAAACAGGGCTTGTGTTCGAATGTGTGTGTTTGCTGACCCGCTATAACAGTTAGCTATATGTACACAATAGCGAGTGGATTGGCATTTGTCAGTGCAGTGCTCTTTCAGCACTCTCCGGGGAGCAGCAGAGTCCGCAGTCAATGACCTCTATTACATTTAGACAAATATGCACGGCACAAGCCTTGGTCCCTTTAGAGGCAATAGGATCTCGAGTGAATATCACATGCACACAGTCGTAGTAATATATCTGGGAACACTTACAAATACCGACAGGGCACACACAAGCAGATCTAGTGCACACACACACAGCTGAATACAGGTGGTCAAATAAAACTGACAGAAAGAATGTGCTTGAATCTCCCAGGGAAATTCCCAGGAATGGAAAACCAGGAGATGAAGACACATAGACGCGAGCAACACCTGTCTAACAAACAAAAGCTAATGCTATTGCTGCAGCCAATATTGTAAGCTTTATGCTGTAGAACAACAGAAGTAGCACCTCTGAAGCCATCAGCATCTGTTGAAAGGAAATCCTTTCTGACACTAATCAAATATATTTAAATAAAACCTCAATTTTACCACCCACTAACAGGATCCTGAGCCAGAGCATGTGTCCTAAGAGTTTAGCATAACCATCCCTGCTGAAACTGCTGTAAGCCTTGTCAGTGAAAAATAGATGCAATGCTAGTTTGGATCAAATCTGCTTGGGCTCTATACATCTGTTCTGGAATGATGGTCTGAGTATTACAATCCATTTATGGTACGATAATCACTCAGTTTCTCACTAACCATGTTTCCATGCACAGATGATATCAGTATCTAGTCATATTTGGTTTGTTGATGTGTTTTTAACACCGAAGAGTTTTTACAGTGTTTTGCTAACCTCACCATAGTGTGTCTGCAGGTGCAGATGGTTGAATTTATTTTTTACTTACACACCTCACTAAGGGTTGTGAACTATTTTTGGAGGGTGAGGAATCCGATTATTTTTAGAAATGCACATACATCTACTGACAGGTAATGATTCTCATAACCTGTATTCTGTGCTCCAGGTTGTTATTGTGGAATCTGTTTATTCATTTATTTTGAAACATTATTAAAATGAATTATTAACAAGCACTTCCCATACTCCCAGAATAGAACAACAATTGGGTTTATTCAAAATGTGCTGATTATTGTGTTTACAGGAATAGTCTAGTGGCTGAAAAAAATAAATAAACACTTTTCTCAGAAAATGATTTGCATGCAAACACACTTAATACATTTTATTCCAGTGGTGGGTAAAACAGACTCACACCTGTGGTTATAAATTGCAGATCACACTGAATGAAGCTTGCAATATCAAATTTATAATACAACTGCATAAACATAAGCTCTTTGTTCAGAGGCATGTCTGCACACTATAGAAAGGCCATCACCTGTGTCCTGTCACCAATACACACTTTGTCCTGGAAATGACTGTCATTATGGATGGACTGGTTTGTCCTGGCGTGTGCCACTAGAGCTGCCTAAATCCTCAACAACTATGCATTTAAGGGTAGCCTGTCCGAAATTGTGTTCTGGAAAAGAGAAACTCAAAGAGGAGGGTGTTGAATGAGTAACAGTCATCCAAATGCTGAGGACTATTGCCCCCTCATCAAAACCGAATTCTTTAGGCCGGAATGCAAGGGGCGAAATCTAAATAGAAAACGGAATAGCACTTTTCCTTTAACACTCGCTGGGAGAGGTGCAGCTCCTGGAATGTGTTTACCATCTGAGGTTCTGATTATACACAACATTAGTCCTCCCAAATAACACAACAAATCAAAAGCAGTCAGTGGAAAAGGGCCTTTCAATTGCATTCCTATTCAATAATGAAAGACTAATGGCTATTGCAGTTAAATGACTCTCTCGCTCCCTGTAGGCAGGAAAGTAATGAAGGGAGACTGCCGTTTTCGTCATGCAAGACTGCTGTGGGACACACCGACTGATGGTACCGCAGACATGAAATGTGTCCCTTTATGGACCTAATCTGAGTATCACTTATATATATGACAGAGCCATAGGTAGATAGATAGTATGCTAGAAAGATAGATAAAAGAATATATAGTAAAATAAATGAAATTATAGATAGAACCATAGATAGAACACAGGAACAATAGAATGACAGACGACAGATAGTATTATAGAAGGATACAGATCTATACCACTATAGAAAAGATATAGAAAAAAGAAAATGATCACAGTCTGAAGTGACAATGGCATCAAGCTTCCCCGAGAGCAGCACAGCCAACAGGAGCAGCTGCAGAGCCGGGATGGAGTAGAGAAAGTCCCAGTTGCAGCATCTCAGCACAAAATTTTCTCATCAAGGGGAAACTAGAGTCAGGGGAGCGTGGAGAGAGAAAGAATGCTACTTCTGCTGGATAAGCTTTACCAATCTACAGCTCAATTTACAACAAAATCTGTTCATTTTCGTCTTGCCCGACATGAGAGAAAGAAAGAAAGGTAGAAAAAATATATATAATTTAGTTGATGGACAAACGTTGGTCAGGCTTCAGTGGCTGCGCGCACACAAGCACACAAGATGGTTTTTTGAGTTCCTATAACTGTTCTCAGCTCTCATGTGTTCATTAAAACCACCTCTGCAACACAAAAATCTATATGAACGGCATAAAACTGCAATATGAATAAAAGTGTGTCTTTTGTAGGGAAAATTTTAAACGCCAGGGGTAAATTAAATTACACTATTACCTTCCATGAAAAGCAATAAGTGGAATTTCATTTGAGAGAGATTATTTGTTTACATATACTCTATTGATCACGGCAGCAGTAAATCACTTAATGAGGATCAAATGATGTAGAAAAACATTTTAATTGGGCATACATCAAGATGCACATTGCCTGGAATAACGCTGTACAGTCTCAGCATAGAATGCAAGATTGAAGTCTGTTGACTCTTTCACAACCTAGCTCTCTGCAAAATGGGGAATTATGGTGTGTAAACGACACTAAGCACACATTTTTATGCAATGCCTGTGCTGTTATCTGATTTGCATTGAATTCCTCTAGTAAATCAGGTATGAAAGCTATGCTATCAGCTGCACAAAATCATTTTTAGTGAATCGAATATCCAAATATACATTATTTTAGTTCATGTACCGTTTAGCAAAAAATTGCATGCTTACAAATGATAATTTACTACATTTATAGTCAGTCATACAGGTTTGAATCAACATAAGGTTGATTCTGAAGACAACATTTTCATTTCCGGGTGTACTATCCCTCGGTTCATGCCAAGATGTTTAATATTCAAGACTGGAGGTTTAGAACAAACCAGGATGCCTTTCTTTATACAGTAGTGCTACTACGCAAGTACTGTAATAATATAATAGTCTAAGATATTTTAACCCCTCGTGATTTAATCACGTGAGCACATAAAAAAGTCATCTTAAAACAAAAAAAGATATTCTTTAATTCAAACTTTCTATGTAACATAAACTTTACATGATTTGGCACAATGTCAACAGCACTGTTAGCGCAAATTAGCACTGTAGGCGACTCAAAAGAAAAGTGCTGGAAAATGTGATTTTAATATCCACTGCAGTTGCTCCTGTGTGCTAGAATTGGCTGAAGGGAGGTAGGGTTGTGGTTCTCTCCCAGGCATTGATTATCCTGCTCTCTTTTGGGCTGTGTGATTGCATGATTAGAGGGAAAAGAGACAGAGAGCAGATGAGAGGTGAGAGAGAAAGCTTTTTGCTTCTGAAAACTCTCCATTTCATGACCCTTGGGCCGCACGGCTAGTTTTCAGCGAAACGAGGGCCGCCGAAATGAGTACAACCTGACAAAAATAAAGAGCGAGAGATAAGAATTCACCAATCTAGAGCAGACGTTCTCAGACAGGCTAGCAGTCCTCCATGGGCGTCTCGGTCAATGTTACGCTTATTTCGCATTTTTCACAGTCTTTGAAACTGCGACAGAGGTGCCAGTGGCCTGATTAAAATTCAATTAAATGATTTTCCTGGAATAAATGTTATCTGCTCCACTCATTTGCACGAGGTAACCTTGGTAAACAGATGTTCATGTGCAAGTGAGATGCAGAAGAGTGCAAAAAGGAGAACCCTAGGAAGGCAGTGTAAGAGAGTATGAGGAAGACAGAAAAAATTGAATAAACTGAAATATTTGGACACTTCATTTAAAGACTTTGCAATGCCAGCTGACACAAAGAAATTGTGATGATAGATAGATAGATAGATAGATAGATAGATAGATAGATAGATAGATAGATAGATAGATAGATAGATAGATAGATAGATAGATAGATAGATAGATAGATAGATAGATAGATAGATAGATAGACTGCAGGACTTCTCATAACTCATTGGGGTTTTTGAGAGCACTCATGCTAGAAAGTCAATAAATGTTTATATGGCAACAAACACCTCCACAAGCTCGCACACACAATCAGAAACACCTGGAGGCGATAAAACTGTGTGCGTATCTCCGAACTTGATGTATAGTTACAAGGATCCCTCAAAATCAATCATGTTCAATCAGACTGCTTGCGGAATGAAACAGATAAAGACACAATAAAGGCGGATTGGAAAAAAAAGAAATGTAACAGACACACAAACTTACATTCGACTGCTGGGAGGGATTTTGCGGCCGTCTCTGAACCAGGTCACCTGTGGTTGAGGGAAACAGCGAATATGAGGCGCCGGTATTACGGCTCCTTCTCCTTGGGATACGGCTTGGGTTCGTTCCCCTTCCTCAAAGCTTCCCATGTCTATAGACAAACCACAATAAGAATGGTTAGAGTGAGCAAATGACAAAACACAAGTGTTAAAACTATTATACAGTGCATATGTTAGCATTTAAAATTAAACGTCTGTCTAAATACTGACTCATAACGCAACTACAAATACAAACTGACTTTAATTTCTGGTACGAGTGCCTACATCAGTGGATAAAGAAACAGTTGTGGTATTAACGTTTGTCGAGTTGGCAGAGACTTTTCAGTGTCTTCCATCTGCTTGAGTTGGGCATCGTTTGACAGACGTGCTCTGACACAGCGCGGCTGCCGTCGGACTTGGGATGATACGTGCCAGCTAGCTATAGGCCATGACAGTGACCAGAACTGACTCATCCGAATGGACGTTCAACATGCGTTAAATCAGCAGTCCTTCTTATTTACACCCCTATCCCCTATCCCCTATCAGAATATCCTTGTTGCAGGAACACGGACATGGCTATTTTGTTTGCAGAGCAACTTTTACTCGCAACTTGTACGTTTTAAAAGGGTAGCACACCAAAAAATGAGCATTTTGTCATCATTCACTCACCCTGATGTCATTCCAACCCTGTATTATTATTACTTATGTATATAACAAAAAGGTGGTCTAAGGTAGAATGTCAGAGGAATAATGAAACTAATACAGTATGTGGTCGGAATGACATGAAGGCGAATAAATGACAAAACTTTCATTGCACGGTGTGGAAGAGATTTCAAAATCAAAGGCAGCGTCTTTAATGTCAAGAGCATTATTCATCAAAAATTCTAATTACGGAAAACCACTTAAAAAATAATAATACAATATCCAGCAAGGCAACGTCCTGCCTTTGATTTCACAATGTCGTTTCCTGTGTATTGACTCTTGTATTTGATTTCCCTCACTTTATCCTTCAAAAGAAACGAAAGGTAATTGGATGTCAATTATTGCACAGGTGCTTGAAAGAGAAACGAGAAAAGCAAAAAAGGCCTTAGTATTTCCATCTCGACCACAAGTGAAGTACTTCCATATTTCCTGATATGAAAGACCATGACAAGAAGCGATGGAAAATAGTTATATTTTGTAACGTATTTCCTGCTACTTTTGGTCAATTTAATGCATCCGTGTTAAATAAAAGTATAAACTATTAAATAATAATAATATTAAATAAATAAAAAAACGAATTATGATAATTATTATATATTGTGTGTGCTGAGAGATGTATGAAAATATAAAGAATTTAACAGCAAATCAGGCACAAATTGTTATATGGATCGAACCCGGATCTTTGAGCAGGAAGTGAGCGAGGAGTGGAGTAATTACAGACTGGAAGTTGCTGTTGCTTCAATCACATACTCCGGCAGAACAAAGTCTAATTTCGATAATGACCGGAAACAGCCGAGGAGAGGTCAGTGGGCAGTGGAACTTGTATCTGGCTTGAAACAGAGACTTGCCACTTTGTTCAAGCGCAGCAGCTGTTCCCCATGCTAAACAGATTATAAAACGGAGGAATGAATTAAATTCTGAGAGAGTGGAGCGACTGGTCGCCACAACCTCATCAATCTAACGAGGAAGTTAGAGAGGACCAGCTGTGGCATTGCAGAGGAGCTTTTAATAAAATGGAGGTACGCCACCTCACCAACAACTGCCGTTCCTGTGAAACACACACACACACACATGCACTAGGGCACAATTCGACCATCTGGTAAAAATCACACATGCAAGGACCAACAAACATCGAAATCCAAAGTGGTTGAGAGTTACTATGGTTACTCACATGCCACTTGTACTTCGGTTCTTCTCTGTAACAACGCCCCGACTCTGTTCCTCACAATACACCGATAGAAGCCAGCATGCGATCTGTCCAGAGATGGTATCAAATACCTGTGAGAGATAAAACTTAGTGGGTTTATTTTCTAAAAGCACAATAATGAGTATGCATCAAGCATGAAGTATTCCTTCACTGCTGTCCTTCTCAAAGCGAACATCTCTGTAATCTGTCAAAACCGTCAGGTTCTCGCACACACTTTTCATTTCAACATATGTTCTTTATCTTTTATAGCGCACACCTGGGAGAATATATAAACAGCTATAAAGTATATATTTTTTCTATATTCCAATCTCATTGTGATGACCTTGAATTCCTCTGACTTAGCGCAGGTGATTACATTATCATCTTCCACTCAGTAGGTGGCGCTCTGACATACACAATGGCTGTGGAAGTAAAAAAAGCGGTTGCAGATTTTAGTAAGGCCTGTGAGTGAGTAAATAACCAAGTCCCAGTAGTTTAACATTCCTCTTCCAGGACCCTCATTACTTGATTTATTGCCGATATGGCAGAAAACCTACTGAAGACCACAGAACTATTAATTACATGCTTGTTGTTCATTTATGAAAGACTGAATCACAAAAACATGAATTTGAATATAACACTTAATAACAGATAACACTCACAGCAATGGATTTCTGCCTTTATAAAGGATTCAGAAAAAAGAAGAAAAAGAAGAAAACACTACCATTCAAATCTTGAATTACAGTAAACTTTTTTTTTAAAGAAATTAATACTGTTATTCAACAAGCACAGGTAAAATTGATCAAAAGTGAACATTCTTTACATATGTAAAAAAAAAAAAAAAAAAAAAAAAAAAATAATAAAAAAAAAAACATGAACTTTCATCAAATAATCTTCAAAATGTCTAATGGTTTTAGTCTGGAGTTTTACAGTAGCTATTGAAGTTTCAGCTTTGTCATCACAGGAATAAATTGAATTTTAAATAATTGTTATAAATTTTACTGTACTATTTACTAATTTTAAAAGTTCTTTAGAAAAATATGAAAACAAAACACCAAACTTTTGAAGAGTAGTTATGAAATTGTATATTTCTATGTGGTTATGTGATTGGCTTAAATAGTTCAAAATAGCACATTTCAAATCTCACGCTGCTGTTGAAATGAATGTGAATGCTAGTGTGCAGCTTTTCTCTTTCGTATACACCAGCTAAAACTTTAATTGACCTCTTATTGTGAAGTGGATGAAATCAGATCATCATCTTCCAGACCATCTTAATTCAGTCAAACCACATTTTCTCTCAGCCCGACTGACCTGAACTCAAATTAAAATGACCTGAAGGCCCATGGGCCACACATTACCGGGCCAGAATGCTCTCCAGCCTCATGGATCAATGATGGAGGAAGATAAAAGAATGAAACTGCACAGAAATGAGCGGGATAAAGGGAAAGAATGCGAGGGGGAGAGGGAGATGAGGAAGACACTCTGCGTTTCGATCTAGATGCTTTAAAAGGCCATTGACCTCAGACGGCAATCAATACAAACAATGGAGTAAAGACAGTAAAGAGACCTGTCCAGACACAGAGAATGAGACTGAGAGTGAAAGAGAGAAAAATTACGAGAGCAAAGAGAGAACATAATGCGAAGAATAAGAAACAAGAAAAAGTCAACAAAAAAGACCAGGATGATAGAGAAATGGAGAAAGAAACTCATGCACACAGGAAGACAACAAGAGTACAGTGAGTGTTTTAGCTATTCAGTCGAGGCATCAATATTATCTGTCACTCAAACTACTGCTGTCTGTAATAGCTTTTTACTTTCAATATACAGTAGTGGCATTTTGTACCATAAGAGTTAAATAAACAAATTAATTTCCATTGTACAGTATTTTTTCTCCATGCTACTCTCTGATTTATGCAGCACAACAAATGTACACCGGAGACATTTTAAGCGGGGAGACAGACCAAATATAACAATAAATGGAAGAAACTGCAAAGCTACAGTAAATATGGCAGGAATATGGAATAAAAATGGAATGGCAAGTACTGACTTGATGTCTTTAAAAACTGTTTTTTGGTAAAAATTAGGAATGGATTAAACAGAAGCTTCACTTGTAGCTTGGCCACAGACGAAAAGAAAAGAAGAGCCAGTGAATACAAAAACAATAATTGAAACTGCTTTGAAATGATAATTGATGTATAATATATTTTATAATTATAAATATATTTTATGTTATTATAAAAAATAAAAATAAATAAATAATATATATATATATATATATATATATATATATATATATATATATATATATATATAAATATAAATATAAATATAAATAAATATAAATATAAATAAATATATATATATATTTATATAGAAAATAAATATTTCAATAAATATTTTGACTCCCAAAAACTGGGGGTTTTATTATCTCTTTTTCAATATTACGAATATTAACACAACTGCTTCACTGATCATGCTTTATGAAATTCTATTAAAAGTATAATATCAATTTCAGCCTTATCAGTTTTTTCATGAGTTTTTCTTCCTTACCATCCTTAGATTTTTACCTGATGTCCTTTAAAACATACCAAATACCAAAAATGCTTAATTCAAAAGGCAAATGTCTGAATTAAAGGCACTTTTAAATAAAGGTACTTTTGAATAAATCCATAGATCCAGACAGAAAAATGAGCATCACATATTTGACCAAAAACAAGTGCCATATAAAAGTCTGAGATTTCTAGAAGAGCAGCTAATGGCTATTATCTGCTCCCACACTGACTCCAGACCTGTAGTTTAACCCGAGACCAGCTGTGTGGGTGCGGAGGAAGATGCCTGCAGTGGTGAAACAGACTGATATAGGGCTTAAATGACGGGCGTCTTGTTAGAAGTCAAGAGTTGAGGCGAGCTGTTATTAACAGACTATAATGAAGTATCAAAAGATATTAGCTTTATAAAGATATGAGGTTAGCGTGTTACAGATCCTGCCAGGCATGGTAAATTACTTCTTGTGTGAAGTATATTAGCGCTAATGGACTAATTAGGAAGTTTGGGGGGCTGGTGGGAGGTATACTTTTTAGTTTGATAGCAAGACGAAGACACATGCCCCGAAATATTTGGCTGCCGTCACCCCTGCAAGCTGCAGCTCAACTGCATCTGATCTCTAGATAACGAGAGAAGACTGTGTTCTGATTATATACACACATTAACATTCAAAGGTTTTGGCGTCGGTAAGATTTCTTTAATGTTTCTGAAAGATGTCTCACTTATGCTCACTAAGGCTGCATTAATTTAATCAAAAATATAGTAAAAACAGTTATATTTGTAAATATTGTTTCAATTTAAAATAGCCGTTTTGTGTTTTGACATATTTTTTAAAAGTAATTTATTTCTGTGATGGCATAGATGAATTGTCAGCAGCCATTATCACAGTCTGTGTCATACGATCCTTCAGAAATCATTGTTGTTTGGTGCTCAAGAATGATTCATTACCCGGTATCTTCTTTTTATTTATTTGAAATATAATTAGTTTTTGTAACATTATAAATGCATTTACTGACACTTTTTTATGATTTGCATGTTTCTTAATTATAATTAATTTGGTATGTTTTACAGGGCATAAAGTAAAAATAAAAAATTAATGTAATGAATATTTGTTCTTCTCTTTTTAATTAATAAAAAAGGCTTAATTTATATTGTATATATATATATATATATATATATATATATATATATATATATATATATATATATATATATATATATATATATATATATATATATATATATATATATATATATTAGGAACAGTAAAGCAGTGTAGCATATTTTTTTTTTCTTATTAATATATACATTTGTTTATTATATTCATTCATAATAATGTATGTGTCTGTGTATATACACACTTTTTCTCTTTTTCAAACTACAGAACTAAGATCTCACTTTAAAGGGCCGAACACTGTTCACTTCCCAGGGCACTATCAGCTATAAGTGGACATATTCTAACAGGTGGTGCTGTGACTCAGCGTTTAACCTTGCAGAGTTTCTTTTGACGAGAAAAATCTCATCACAAGTGGCATATATTCAGGGTGACGTCCTCTCTATCTTCCTTCCCCCCGTTCCTTCTTTCTCTAATGAATATAATTAACCTTTAAAGAGCTGTGAGCTTGTGCAGCAGGTTAAGAGAGTCAGTAGGGGCTGAGGCTTCAGACATTGATTGATTGATGTTCCAGCCAATGGAGCGCAATGTCAGGTCCCTTTAATTAGACTTCCGTTAACGGAGAAGAGAAAGGAGCGAGATAGAGCAAGAAAACACGGGAGGAAAAAAGTAGCAGATGAAGTTCAAACGCCCCTGACTGAGCCGGCTGACAAACAGACACCCGTCTGTGCTGATGTTGCCTTGGCAACCCGTGGCTGTTGGATAAAGTGGTGGTCTGCCTCACTGTGACTTTAACCTATTCACAGAAGCTATTTAGCAACTCCTCAAAGATAGAAAAAGAAAAAGTTTTTATGAAAAGAACTTGTGCATTGACACTGTGGTTCAATAGCCTGTCTACTGGCTCACACACACACACACACACACACATATATATATTATATATATTTTTCTCTAAACTTTCTCTGTACATTATTTTGATTCCAGTCGTGGTGTTGAAAATGCTTTATAAATAAAGTTTAAAGAATGTTATTTATGCTCACAAACATGCTTATACAACACTATGTGGACTTTTTTTTTAATTAAAGACATTTACATCAGGGAATCAATTATGTTGTAAGACCCCTGGAGAGGTCCAAGAACTGCACATCGATATGTAGGGAAATACTGAAAAGGCTTGAATATATACAGCTTTAACTAAAGCTCAAATTGTTTATAATTTGAGTACTCTCACTCTCACCATGGTTCAATTTCAATAATCATTTACAATGAAGGCTGCATTATTTAGTCATACATCTCTGATTTCCTACAATGGTCTGTATAGCTAATGCAAATTAAATTAAAATATTTCATTATATCTAATAATTTAAGTTTCATTTTATAAAACATATTATAAGTAATATATATATTTTTAATCATATTATTATACACTTACAAAGATTTTTACATTTATCTATTTTATAAATTATTTTAAACATTGAATATTACTCATTATTTTGGGATTTTATTTTTTATATGTCAGGTTTCAGTTTATAAGACACAATAGGAAAATAATTCATAATAATTATTTACTATTTATTATATAATCTTTACACACACACACACACACACACATAATTGTCAATATCAGAAATGAGCAAAAACAACAGAATGATACCGTGGCCTTGAGACATTTAGATAATAATAATAAGAAAAAAAATTCTGGACTGAAACCGAAATTTTGGATACACTGACACTGACAAAAATGCTTTTTAATATTTATTAATATTTTCTTAAATTATATTGAATAATATTGTAAGACTTTTCAATTTAATTCAGTAATTTTAATGATAATGAATGAAAAAAAAACAAGCCAATTAAAATGCCATTCTTTTAACGAAAGTAAAATAATAAAATTGAACAGAAGATATATTAATATAAAATATGAATATGTTATTTTTATTAAGTTCCATGCAACAAATATATTCCAAATAAGATTTACTCCTACAACGTTCTTATTATAAGAGCATGTGAGCACAGCACATAGTCACGAGAGGGTAGCGTCATTTTACTAGTGTTGCCCAGTATTACACAATGTTAAATATATTATATGCATATTTAGCAATAAACATTGAATATAGTGTTTTTCAATATAGTATTACATTTAGAAAGTGGTGGCAGGCACTTTATTATAATTCTGTATCTGTATTAAAATTCTATCCAAATTGAGCTGTTGAATTTTAAAACCCATTCTCAACAGAGTTCTGAATGGTACACAACCCTGGCACGAGCTGCATGCTTATGAACATATTCAACAATGTCTGTAAGGTCAGACTGCAACAATTCCATTGGGAGGTTTCTGAAAACTAGATTATGGATGCACTCATGCATACACAGATATAACAGCATGCACACACACACACATAGCACTGGTTGGAAGTCTCATATTTCAGGTGCAGAAGAGAATCCATTAGCCTCGTCTGGACTTAAATCTCTTCTCAGTAAGTGTGTTGGTATCGGGTCACACATATCCAGAAGGCATCACAACAGACCACGCTAATGTTTACATGAATACAGAAGAAAACAGAATGCTTCATCTGCTCCAGTGCCGTCTTTGACATCACATGGATTCAGGCAAGAAGAATGAACGGAAGCAAGCAGGTCTTATTGTACAGACCTACGCTGCAGGTGATTCAATTTGTTGGGAGTGAAACGCAACATTGGCTCAGCCTGCGGGTGCTGTTACGGGAAGCACTGATAACATCTGCTGCCTATAGAATAATCAGAGCATATAGTTGATGAATTGCACAGCCTTTAAATTACCAAACAACAGTGGTACATGCTGTTGTGGTGATACTAATGGCACGGATGTTGGAATTAGAAAATGATATTTGCTTATATAAGAAGCAAAGAGAGACCTATACTTTAAAAGAACAGTTCATAGAAATACAAATGAAGAGTTTGGTTCCAAAACGCAATAAACACCATTTTTAAAAATGAGTATTGTATCTGGTCAGTATGCGATATGCGATAATCGCAGGGTTATCTGGTCATGTTTTCTCCATTTTTTTTACAAACAGTAACAAATGCCATCCTCCCTTTTTAACAGAATTTGATATATCTGCTCATCCAATCACAACGCACCATTCCACGCACTAGATAGTAATGGCAGTGCTTTAATTATTGGCATTCTAGTTTTCCTCATCGACATCTACAGGCTGCATGATAAATTAAATATGATTGTCATGCGTATTTCGTCAGTAAAGCTGGTTCTGTGTTTAATAGTACCGGTAAATCTCCATCACGTACTTTTAGATGGAAATTATTCAGATGCATTTTATACACAGAGCCGTAGATCACTTTTCAAGCAAGGCTATATCGCGTTCATTAGATGAATCACATTCAATTATGAATGCGATATTGCGTAGGTTGTCAGTGTTAGGGTTTTTATTAATGCCATTTATGTTTTTGTTAACACAGCACATAGCAACAGTCAACTAAATGGATGTGACATGGCAAAGATGAATGCACTTTTGGAAGTTGAGTATAAGGTACATTGTAAGGTACATTTCTCCAAATCTAGTCTGATAAAGAAACAAACATATCTATATCTTGGATAGCCTAAGGGTGAGTAAATTTTTCAGCAAATGTAACTTTTTGAGTGGTTTAATGTCTGTAAAGGCTGCTTTATTTTATAAATAACATAATTAATGGCATTGGCTCTACAGAGTATTGATTTATTTATTGGTATTAGCCTCAAATTTCCTAAATATACACCCCGAAAATACAATGTACCAAGTATTTGTAGAACCCCCCCCCCCCCCCCCCCCCAAAAAAAAATGGTGACAACAGATCTGTGAAAAGAACCAAGCTATAAGAAATTTGAACTGTTACATCACATTTTTTTAATTTATTTTTTGCTTATCTCTTTCCTTAGCATACACTATTTTCCCAAAATTCCTTCTAAAAGTGTGTAAATATTGTGTTGGCATGTATCTCTACAGGTAGATGTGTAAATGGAGTGAAAATCTAAACAGTGCCAATGAGAATGCATGCATATAGCAGTATTTTATAGGATCTTTAACTGAATTTTTATGAGAACACTCAGTGGGAACTTGTCGCTGCCATCCTGCAGACAAGGCAAATTACTGCACTGAACTCTCGTTAAGTTGTGCAGATCCAGTGTGAAATTGTCCCCGTTAATGTGAAAATATGGTCTGAGAGTCAGCCGTGATAGGAACTTGTTTACTGAGATTTCAGCACAAGAAATAGAAACCACAGAGTGCAAACTGGTGAAAAGTACCAAATGATAAAAGAACGAAAAAACTGAGGATGGCCTTAAAACATATCTGCAAGACATTAATAAAAAAGGCTGTGCATTTTAGTTTACTTTTTAAATTTAAAATTAGACGAAAGCAAATCTACTTTCACTGACCGCCAAACACACAGTGGTTGTTTCAGGCAGGTCAGACTGCTTTAAAAAAATAAAAATAAAATGCTAAACTAAACTCAATCTATGAAAGGCGTAATTGCCTTTTATTTTAAGATGGAGTAGGTGAAATAATTTGAACATTGAAAAATGACATAGTCCCATTTAAATTCAGCCGATCAGATGCCCAGGCAGGCTGTTGTCATTAGCGCCACAGTAGCAGAGTCAGCTGAGCTGGCATTAGAGAACAACACTACTGCCAGACAACAATTGATTGAGCTCATTTGGGAAAGTCTCCTTTGCGTACGTGAGAAGCACACACACACACACACTTATGTGTCAGGGGACTGGGAAAGGAAAGGTCATTGTGAGAGCTGGGATGCTTTTAAATGACAATTCATCACTCTTTCTATTTGCACAGATGAGCATCCGTTGCCAAATTACCATTCGGCTTTTGCTGACCTTGCCACTTTCACAAGCCTTCACATGTCATGGGGGGAACCCTGTGACACAGGAGACATCCCATTCAAACACAAGTCTGTACCATCCAAAAACTGAGTTTCAGCCGGGTTTATTTTGTATTAAAGTAGAAAGTCTTAGTCCTGATCAATAATAGTGACCTCTAGATGTGTCTGATTTATGACCTGGTGTACCACTCAGGCATAACAAGAAGAGGCACTAGATTTTGTGAATAAAATAAAATAAAATAAAACTTTTTCTGTTCATACCAGAAGTCAGATTAATTAGTTAATTAATTAATTAATTCATCCTACTTGCATAAAAATTATATAGTATTTATCAAAATGAATTAAAACTGTGAAATGCAAATTCTAAATATGACGCACACCTGTAATAATTAAATATGTTAATTTTATCAATTAATGTATTTGCTACTGGCCTTTGATGATTCAGTTCAACCATAATAATAAGCAAAAACGACTTTAGATAAACTAACAGTTATGCTTCATTGTTAATAAGTGAAGCAAATCAATTATTTTTACACACATGAAAACACACACTGACCTGTACTCCAGCGAGAAGCGCGTGATCTCTGTGTCGTTGTGGATCCATTTAAACTCCAATGGCCAGCTCCCCTCGGCCATACAAGTTAGAACCAACCGGTTCCTTTCCAAGTGCAACTGACTCGGTACCGGCTCTGTTTTAAAGTATGGAGGAACATCATCTGCAGAAAGACACAAAGAAAGAGGGAGAATGTAAGGAAGAGGGAACTGTTTATTTGTTCTGCACCAGGTAAACATGACCAGCTAATGTTCATAGGCTCTTGCTGTATCACACCCTCATTTGCATATTGAATTTTAAACATGCCCTGTTGTCTTGTGTGAAGTAAAAAACAAAAAAAAACAACAACAAAAAAAAAACCCTTATTAATTCTAGTCATGTCTCTATATGTAAGGTCATTTTGTAACACACAGCATATAGTCATGTCCGGTCAGTTAAAGTGCACGGCACTCATTCACATCTAAGAATCTGTTCTTCCAATGGAAAGATGCTGGGAGCAGATGGAGCTGATATCCCATTCCTGTAGGATGAATATCAGGAGAGCTACTCCAACAGATACTACTCCAACACGCAGAGCCAGTGACTACAATTTCGATTCTGATCCTAATCATGGGTGTAAATATAGACCAAATTAATTGGACGGTTGGATAATACAATTATAAGATTGAATGATAATCAAACATTAAAATTAAACTGTCAGAATGATCTATTAGGCAGACGGTTTGTGGTATCGCTCTAGTTTCACTAATCCAAGTTTTAGCTCCTCTATTGAGAACAAAAGCAATAGAGAAATTAATACAGATTTTGCATATTTCCATTACGGTCTTCACTGTTGAGTAGATATGTATGAATGGATATATACAGATGTAAAGTTCTTAAATATTAGATTATATTTTTATTGAATCAAAAACATACAAAGAAACCAATGGTTAATGAACAACTCTTGGTTGGAAGAGGAATTGATGGAATAATTTAAAATATATATAACATCCCTTCTCATGTACAGCAATAGCCGAGAATTAACTTCTTACTAACAATGGACATTGTACCTGAAATACACCGAAAAATAACTGAAATCTGATCAGGCGATGCGAATTGATGCCCACCCCAACTAAACATATTACATAAAAAATACCGCACATTTCTTCATGCATAAATCTTTGTTATGAGCATAAAAAGGTGCCCTTTTAACTTTAACGTTCATACATTTACTAAAAAAATGTTTTGAGAATAGTCATACACTTCTTCTTGTCTTCCTGCAATACTAAATGGGCCACGATAGCCATATTATCCCAAAAAGCGTATACCGATTAGACAAAATAGTGTGCATACTTTCGAAAATCCATTGGAAACATTCCAGCATCTATGCATTTTGAGACAGGCCTATTATTTCACATGTACTACGACTCAGGACACATTGATCCTAATCGTGCATGCTATTTAGGATGGATAGCATGCAAATTAGGATTCGACTACTGCAAAGTCTTAAATAGCCTAAAAAAGCGTTAAAGATGCAGAAGCCAGAGGAAGACACAGGCTAGACGAGGAGGAGGAGGGGCATTAATGTGATGCATGGTTTGGGATATTCACAAAGTCTTATGAAAATGAGTTGGAAGGATTCGCGCATGAGAGATTTGATTAGACGGGCGAGGCTAATTGTTCCCAAGCGTTTCGAACCCCACTTTTATCTCTGATAGAGAGATAAAGATGCAGACAGCCAGAAAGAGAGAGAGACTGAGAACGAGCAATACAGTTAAAACAGGCAGAAGACATTGATCATCGATGAGTATCAGGGCTTGCGTTTCTCCCTCTCATTAGAGAACAAATGATCTGGCCGACTAAAAGCCTTAATGATCCATCAATGGAGCTAACAAACACTCTGATGGGCCTCCAAGGGGCCGAACGGAGCAGAGATATCACAGTCTCTATTACTGATGCAGTAAATGGCAGAAAAGATGGGATAATGCCCTTCTGTAACCTTACATGAGCAAACCAGTAACAAGTACTTTGGGACCAAATTGTGTAAATTGTAAAGGGGCTTATGGGACCCATATCTTCACTGACAGATACGAAAGAGACAGTGGGTGGAAAGAGGCCTTTGAAAAAAAAGCAGTCAGATTACCACTGCAAGTCTTGAGAGAAAAACTGCCTTAAAGGGCGCTGGCGTTAGATGTAAACAGTCAAAAGCTGTAAATTCTAGAAATTGTTTTGAAAAAGCCTTTCAGAGGGGTTCGAGACGCTCTCAGGAGATACAATGCAATTACGGTGCCTTTGCTTCTCCTGTGCTTGTTATCGTGAGTGTACAGAACGAAAGGGGTCAGACGGGGTTTCTCAGGGGGCCGCGGTAGTTGATTTGGTGACAGGTCATAAGAGGCCTGGTGGCTGGTGTCACAAAAGGCACCAATATCTCCACAAGCATTATGTGGAGAATTACACTTCTTAACTTATTAACGAGTATCTCACACACACATATGCGCATATGCTCTGCCCAGGGGTTAACATCCATAATTAAACCCGAGCAATGTGGTTTCTATTAAAAGTCTAACTCGCTTTCTCTCATAATGAGCGATTATGCGTCAGACTCATTAAAGAGAACCGAGGTGTGACCTGCTTACAAACACACATACACGCACAATAATACAAACATGCAAATGTGCATGCAATAAAGCAGGTACATCATAAAACAATGAAAACGCAAAATCATGAAACCTAGAATCTAAGGATGTCTCCTTGCCTAAACCCAAGTTCATTGGTTTCCTTGCACATGGTATTTTTGGACCTGAACCATGAGTACAAATAGCAGCCGTTTATTACTGTAACAAGGTAACTGCTCCAGTTTTACTGTGTTATTGGAGTATTTGTACTAGTTTCTCCATTTTGAGATAAATATCAACAGCTGATAACCATGTATGCTTTGCAGATATATTAACTCTATATTTTGTCTTTTTAGAAATCTATCAACAAGCCTTGTCAACTGATAATAAACAACTTGTGTTTTATTTTTTTTTAATAAATATTAAATTATTAAAATGCATTGGTTAAATTGTAAAAGATAAAACAGAATTTAAAATGTAAAAATACAGAAATTAATAAAAATAATAATAATGATAAAGCAATTTTGTGTGCTTCTCATTTGCTGTTAAATGTATTATTTACAATAACATTCAAACATTTTGGGTAAGTATGTTTTGTTGTTGTATTTTTTTTAAATCAAATATGTGCAGACATTGTAGGCATAAGAGACTTCTGTCAAAAACATGAAAAGAAAAAATCGTACTGACCCAAAACTTTTATAAGCAGCTGTAAATATCTGCATTACATCGACCCTTAATCACAGAGCTATGGAAACAGTTTACTTTAACATTGATGTCAAAGAAGTTAATGCTAAAAACATATGCAACACTTTGTCTATGTCTCTGCCAAAATCACATGACCTGTAAAACCATACCTCCATCAAACAAACTTGGGCCTGCTCCAAAAGCTATAACTCTATTCTAAACAAAAACAAATGAAATACATTCATATGTAAATATCTTGCTCCCAGCATCTCACTGGAATATAATTTTAATCCCAACATGGCCTACATAAAAAAAAAAAAAAAAAAAAAAAAAAAAAAAAAAAAAACAGCCTCATGATTTCTACAGCACTCTACTGCAGACGAATTCAGAGAAGGAAGACAGACTTCTGCACTTCAGGCATTTCCCTCAGTGTCGTCCCTGCTGTCTGTCTTCTATTCACATACATATATATATATATATATATATATATATATATATATATATATATATATATATATATATATATATATATATATATATATATATATATATATATATATATATATATATATATATATTTCATATAGTCTGTGGAGCCTGAGGATAAAGTTCACACACACACACACACACACACACACACACACACACACACACAGAAAGAAGCAGGGAATGACAGGTGGATGAAGTCAGTTGGACATGGAAACAAATACTGTACACCTAAAGCATGCAAAAGGTAAAATACTATATAAAACTAAACACACTAAAATGAACAATAACAAGCAACACTATATTTTTACAGACTTCATCTCCGACCCAGTTCCCCACACATCTTCAACCACCATGTCACCGGGGCAGAGTCATTGCTGAAGTACTGTTTGTCTTTATTTAGCCAGTACGCATGTGGCACCATGACAGTCTCTAACCTCTTCCCAGACAGACATTCAGTACAAGGCCAGCATTCACGTCTGCACAATTAGAGCTAAGTTTTATTGCTCAGTGGGTTGCTCTTTCATTGGACAGACAATTTAATTGAACTCTCCATTATTTAAGTATCTCCGATGTTTCTGCCAAAATTCTGTAGGAGAAATAAAACAGAAACAACCAGTAATTGTTATTGGAATTCATACTGATAATTCTTTATTTTGATTCCAGGCTTCAGTGTCTTGGAAATCTCACATTTAAAAATATTCAAATAGAAAACTGATATTTTTATTCTAACAATATTTCACAAAATTACAGTGTTTTACTGTTTTTGATCAAATATGTGCATGTTTGTGTCATGTTTGAGTTGAAAATTACAAGAACACCTGCACTGTACATGAAATTGTGAAGCATTGACAGACACACAGACTCACACACTCTTTCTAACTCTGTAACATCTGTACTTCATCCAGGTCTTAGGAGAATGCCTGTAAGGATTCAGTCAAAACAACTGAACCTTGTAATAGATTGTCATGAGAAAGTCTAGGATCGAACTAGGTAATGTCTTGAAAATGAATCACAGTCCAGATGGCTTGATTGAACTTTTCCAGACCCACACACTCTTGCTCCCTCTCTAGAAAAACACTGACTTCACAAAGGCTGATAACACAGTGACTCTGTCTGTCTGTGTGCATCAGTGTGTGTGGGCGAACTGCTTTAATTTCCCCACAGTAGCTAGCTGGAATAAAATCTCTCCAGTGGACTGGCTGCACTAAGCAAATTATGGCATTATGATTATGGAAAGCAAATCTAATCCCATAATACAGCAGACGGTATGGCGGTGGCATCTTCAAGAGAGTGTCGGCAGGGACGGAAACGGTTTCATCGCATATGGAGCAAGAGATATGTCTCTATAAAGCCTGCAGAAACATATTACAGTAATGAAGAATGCATTTTCTATGGGCTTACAACACAAACACACCCAGAATAGTCCGAAGACAGATTTAAGATGGATTGTCAGATTACAGACAACTGTTTCATGACAGGTGCAATTACACCGCATCACTTCAGCTCAGCGGGTGAGATGCTGTTTTAATTTAGCTTTGAATATGGATATGCAAAGGCAAACTATCTGAGTCAACAATCTGAACTATTGCCTGTTTAGCTAAAAGATCTCCATGGATATTATCACAAACATCACAGACACAAAAGCTGGTAAACAGACCATGTATTATTAAAAGTGAAGGACACTGACTTAATTTTCCAGCACTCTGGGGCCCCAGGGGGCCTGACCCGACCACTCTCCACCTCTGCAGTTTAACAGTACGTGTCCACTGGTGTGGAATGAGCAGAGGTCTGTGGCCGTTTCTAATTCATTGTCTATGGGAGCTGAGCAACAGGCTCATGCGGAGGATTGTGGGGTCTCGGAAGTTTAACTTTATGCAAACAAGATTCCAAAAAAAATGTGTTTGAAGAATCTGTGACAGTTTAAACATTTCAGGAATAAAACTATAATTTCAATGTATATATCCAAAATAAATACAAATGATATTTTCACACTTATACAGTATTGCATAATTTGTTAAAATTACAGCTTGACTGGAAATGTCACACAAATTTAGTCCCCATTTAGATTGTGTGTGTGTGTTCATATCTCAGTAAGTTCTTTAATCTGAGGAACTTCTCAATTTGCTACTATTAGACAAAGAACAGAAACAATCACTCAGGTATAATTGTCCTAATTGCTTCCGCCCTGGCAGGGTGAAAGGAGGATCATGGGAACTTTGCCAGCACAGTGGAGATGAATGCGGGACACTATTATCCAAGCACTCTTGGCGTTCTCCTATTTTCATTTAAGAGCAGATGAACATGTAATGTGACGTGACGTGACATTCAGCCAAGTATGGTGACCCATAATCAGAATTCATGCACTGCATTTAACCCATCCAAAGTGCACACACACTGTGAACACACACACAGAGCAGTGGGCAGCCATTTATGCTGCGGCGCCCGGGAACAGTTGGGGGTTCGGTGTCTTGCTCAAGGGCACCTAAGTCATGATATTGCTGGCCCGAGATTCGGGAAGGGTTAGGAGTCAAACTCTCCAACCACTAGGCTACAACTTTCCCTGATGAGCATGATCAGAACTATAATGATGACAGTACTTCTAATGGACTTAATATTATTCTACTATTATATCTACTAATTCTACTATTCTACCTATTTGGAAAGGACAAACAATGGTCAATTTCTATTCCTTTCTTTCATTACAGTTATGAATTTATTTGTTTATGATTCTCTACATGTCTTTAAGGGTAATGTGGGAGTAATTGAGCACTTTCTCTACTGCTAAAACCAGACAGCACTAGGTGCATAATTACAAATGCATAGACTTTAACAAAGCCGTAATCTGTGAGCCCTGAACTAGTGTGTCTTTAGAGCTCATTAAGTCAATGCACTCAGAAACTACCCTCACAGTTGAATGTTATGGCTATTTTTCACATTGTCACTGCCATAGGTCAAGAGTCTACTTCACACCATGCCAGGACAACCACCTTTTTTAACCCACGCCGTTTCATTTCTACTATGGACGAATAATTTTTCATCCTTGGGTCACTGGATTGACTTTTGACTTAAAAGAGGTTACACTTGAGGATCAGAATAGCATCTGCAAAAAAAAAAAAAAAAATCCAAGGTAAAGTTTTGAGTTTACATGCATGCATCTACCTTTTTTATATTCTTTTTCCATGGTGGAAACAAGCTTTCTTAACATACATCATACAGCACTTCAGAAAGGGCTTTTCTTCAGTGACTTTTAATTTAATCGTTAAAATATATTGTTTAGTGCTATAAGCATACAGCTGTTATGCAATGTTGGGTTTGTGATGACTGGAGGGTTCTGTTCCGATGGGTCTTTATGGAAGATGATACATAAAGACCTTGAACAGTCAGGCCAGACTAATCTTTAATTCACCTTTAATGAGCTTCTAATGAAGAAACCATTTCCTATTAAACTGTGTGTGGTTTGTGTACAGAAAAGAAAACACGAGGGCTAAGAGAAACGATTGCCTTCGATTGATTTTGGCTTATATCAGAACCATTATTGACAACATTACAGCACACTGATGAGACCAAGAGGAGTTTCCCACTACCAGTGTGAATCCAAACCAAACATACTGTGCAATCCAAGCCAACATGGCCTCTACATGCAGACCTCTGTCTAGTCTGACTATAGCTTCAGGTAGCTGCCTCTACTACTGAATAGAGATCAGTCAGAGATCAGAATCATGTTTGGCCCTCAACTCTGCTTCATATGCCAGCTCCTTGCCCAATTGCCCAGCAGCTGCCAATACACTTGCGGAGTTAATGGTTCCTTCCGGCAGAATCCATCAGATAGTGAGTAACAGGTAAGACTCAATGCAGACCTGTTGCATCACAACTTGGGTCTAGTTTGTTTGCATTAAGACATTAAGATTACAATCAATCAATTCTCTAAATTGAAAATAAATATTATATTAGTAGCATCCAACATTCTGCATATCTGTACACAGGTTTTATTTATTAAACTGGTCTGTATCTGCTATATAACATAAAAATGATATATATATATATATATATATATATATATATATATATATATATATATATATATATATATATATATATATATATATATAAAAGATAATTTAAACTATAAATTAAACAGCTAGGAGTCAAATCACACACATTTATACATACGTGTACCTAATAAAGTGCATATATATATATATAGACGTCTAAATGTGGTGAAGAAGACTTGCTGAAGTTCAAATGAGCATCAGAATTGGGAAGAAAGGGCATTAAAGTGACTTTGAACATGGAATGGCTGTTTATGCCAGGCGGGCTGGTCTGAGTATTTCAAAAACTGCTGATCTACAGGGATTTTCACGCACAACCATCTCTAGGGTTTACAGAAGAATGGTCCAAAAAAGAGAAAATATCCAGTGAGCAACAGCTGTGTGGAAGAAAATGCTTTGTTGTTGTCAGAGGAGAATGGGCGGAGATGATAGAAAGGCAAAAGTAACTCAAATAACCACTTGTTACAACCAAGGTATGCAGAACACCATCTCTGAACAGACAACATGTCGAACCCTGAAGCAGATGGGCTACAGCAGCAGAAGACCACCCGGGTGCTGCTCCTGTCAGCTAAGAACAGGAAACAGAGGCTACAATTCACACAGGCTCACTAAAATTGGACAATAGAAGATTGGAAAAATGTTGCCTGGTCTGATGAGTCTTGGTTTCTGCTGTAACATTCAGATGGTAGGGTCAGAATTTGGTGTAAAGAACATGAAGGCATGGACCCATCCTGCCATGTCTTAATGGTTCAGGCTGGTGGTGGAGGTGTGATGGTGTGGGAAGAGTTTATTGGCACACGTTGGGGACCTTGGTACCAATTGAGCATAGTTTAAACACCACAGCCTACCTGAGTATTGATGCTGACCATGTCCATCCCTTTATGACAACAGTGTGCTCATCTTGTGATGGCGACTTCCAGCAGGATAATGCACCATGTCACAAAGCTTAAATCATCTGAGACTGATTTCTTATACATGACAATGACTTTACTTTACTCAAATGCCCTCCACAGTCACAAAAGAAAATGAAAAACAAAGTAAGTTTTCAGGGCAGATTTAAAAGTTGAGAAGGTTTGGGCGGATCTGATTAGGCTATTTCATAACTTAGGACCAATGAACGCAAATGTGCTATCACCCCTGTTTTTAAGTCTGGTTCTAGGAACATATAGTAAATCATAGTCCGTAGATCTAAGTGATCTAGACTGAGAAAGCAGATGCAGTAGTTCAGATAGGTACTGTGGTGCCTGGTTCGGCAAAGATTAAAAATAAATCAAGAACTGAAATCAATTCTGTATTTGACTGGTAACCACTGAAGCAATATCAGAACCTGTGTAATGTGATCACTTTTACTTTTCCATCTGGGGAGCCAGGCTGCACCATTTTGAACTATAAG
The DNA here is from genome assembly GCF_023724105.1 of Carassius gibelio. Taxonomy (NCBI): domain Eukaryota; kingdom Metazoa; phylum Chordata; class Actinopteri; order Cypriniformes; family Cyprinidae; genus Carassius; species Carassius gibelio. The sequence continues at coordinate 21,074,001 of NC_068382.1, forward strand.
TGTGTGTCAAGTCTGTGATGCACCAATGTACAAAGAGTTACAATAGACTAGTCGAGACGTTACAATTGCATGCATGACAGTTTCCAGATTCTTACCAGACAAAAAAGGACTTAACCTTTTCTCAAAGTCGAAGATGATAGAAACAAGACCTAACAACAGCACATGTCTAAATCAGTGGCATTCATCAACAACAGGTCAATACTGGGTGGTTTCACATATTTATTTAGTTTTTATTTATATTCATATTTATTGAGTGTAAAGGGAAGGGACTGGCATCCCTAAATCTAAATGACTGACAGAAATAATATAAAAAACATCTAAGAAGGACAGCAAAAAGACAATCTAAGGTAATGAAAGTGTATGGACGTGTATGCAGGTTCATCTTCTCTTCTGGACATAATCAACATACACTGTCTCTCTCTGTCTGTCTCCAGGCCCAGCTGCTCTACCAAAGCAGCCAATTTTACTGAGACCTCTATTAAGTGGCCTGTCCATCTTCTCCTCTGCCCCGCCCCTTTAAGTTACTCTGTCCACCTGAGTGACGATGTCATTAACGGACAGCATGCTGAGTGACGGCTCTCTCAACCAGTCAGTCCATCAATGTGCGAGTGATTGACAGCTCCAATGACCCCATCATTCTATTACACACTTCCATAAATGTGTGATCTCCTCCCACTCAAAATGCCATGAGCGGCGGAGAACTTTCTAGGCTTGTCAGTAGGATCAGACATCTTCATTTCCCACAGAGAACTTTGCAAATGAACAACAGTGATGAAAAGAGTGTGAGAGGAAAGACTGTTGTCATATGTTTGTACTATTGCTTGTTTGCTGCCCTTTGTAGGACAGTGCGCATAGAATTTAGACATGAAATGTCAAAAAATGCTGTGCAACGAAATTAATCTTGAGCACTATTGAGGAAATTGGGAAAAGGTTTTAGAATATGAATTTATTTCTTTCTATAACTCAGCATGCAAATAAATAAATAATAATAATAATAATAATAATAATGATGATGATGATGATGATGATGTGACTGAACTGTGTTACTTTACTATGATTGAGATACTATTATTGTTTTTATTCACATTTGGAGAATTTTTTATCATTTTAGAAAAAAAAGTTTTTAAGTTTTATTGGTTTTAATTTTAGTTTCAGTTTTAGTTAACTAATCCGGATTATGGATATAATAATAATTATAATTGTTATTAGTAGTTAATAATATACAAATAGTAGGATAAAATAAAAAATAAAACAACACGAAACCTGTCCAGATATTGATATAGTTTTTAGTTCAAACTAATAATAAAAAAAATAAAATAAATAAATAAATAAATAAATAAATAAATAAATAAATAATAATAATAATAATAATAATAATAATAAATTAATATTTCTCTTCAGTTTTTATATTTACTCAATAGCTTTTATACTTAATATACAAATAATAATAATAATAATAATAAAATAATAATAATAATAATAATAAATGTTATAACCCTTTTGAACCATGCGCTGCCCTATAACATGAGTGTAGTCCCACTTGATAATGAGCAGGTCCTGAGAATAGCCCTGGTGTTAATAAATGAGAAAATCACACTCTATTCTGATGGAGGATATCACACATTCTGATGTACTTCATATAGCACATAGTTATGGAGAAACATCATCAAACATGTGCAACTCACATCCATATTTAATGGGAAGGTAAATCACCATTTAGTGCCATCCGTATGACCTTAAAAACAGCTTTAAGGATGAATCATGGAAAATCATTTGTGAGCAATGATCAGAAAAAACCTGTTAAAAGCTGAGAAGATGGGGCACTGCAGCAAATGTCAAAAAAATATTTTTGTTAAGAAGAATGTGTCTAAGCACAACTGCCTGTCTCATGCAATCTGAAAAAATAAAGCCATTTAGCCACAGAAGGTAAAGGCCAGGTTTTGTTTTTCTTTTCACACTGGTATATTAATATAATATGATCATTTTATTATTATTATTATTATTATTTTTTTGTATAAATTCACCCCATACAACTCATAAAAGCAAAGTAAACTGTGACCGCTCAAAGGTTTGCCTGTGCGATACTAAGTCCCGGTCCATTGGTCTCTTTAGAGTTATTCATGTCTTTGAAAACCCAAAGAGGAGTTAATGAAATTGACAAAAGCAGCTGCTTAAGGGAAAATGCTTCTTTTGTGTACATTTTACACTACAGCGGAACAACAACCATAAATTTTGTACCACAAAAGCATTGCATTGCACTGCACAAAATAATATAGCATAGCATAGCATAAACTATTTAGGATTATTTATTTATTTACATTATACTCTTAGTTTTTGTTCGTTGTTAGTTGTATTTAAATCCAGTTAATTTTAATGCTTCAATGTAAACTTAATTCAGGTAGTTACAAAGATAACCTTTCTAATTTACATTTTACGTTTTTCACCTAAATGTTTTCATTTTATTTACATTTTTGCTAATTGTGTTACATGTGTTTTGTCATAATCATCATCATCATCAATATTATAACTATTTTATATTCGTTTTAATTTATTATTATTTCACTTTTAGTTTTTATTTATTTCCAGTTAATTTTAGTGCCTCAACCTCAACTTATTTCAATTAGTTGCAAATACAAAAAAGAAATACTCTAATATTTATTTTATTATCTTTCAGCTATATTTTATTAACAGAAATATAATAGTTTAAAATTTAATAGTTTAATTTAATAAAAATAACCCTTATATACATAGACCAAATCCTAAAAAACAACAACAACATATACATACACTAACACAAGTATGCATCTGTGTGAAGGCCTTAGTCATCACACCAACCAGATAAATCCACATAGTATATTTTCTATTTTCTACAACATGACCACTGACCTAAAAAAGAAACGCGCCACCACAGTGAGTCTCCAAAGAGCCTGTTGTGATCACAGTGTCTGGCGGGAAATTACAGAGGAACGTTCTGCTGCATGCCTGATGAGCCTTCTCTAGTCTGAATGATAAATGCCCCAGACAAATAAGCATCTAATGACGTTGCAAAAAAACACTTCTGCTTGCATCATGTACTGCAATCGATCAGCTCGGTCTCAGAATGACGTAACGTGGTCCATTCCACCACTCACCAACCCTGCCAGGCTCTTCTACAACACCGATTATGAAACGCGAGGCCAATGAGTAAAGTCAAGGACTTGAGTGTGATGATCCATAATGAATAACAAATGCATGAGGAATGCAGCAGGTTCACGGCTGTGTCAGCTATTAAGATTACGCAAGTGGAATTAAGCACCAGTTTTAAGATCCCCGACCTTGGTGGCAGATTAGAGGGAAGAACCAATAAAAATCAGACTGGTGCTGTGTCATTTTGAGTTTGTGGACAGCTTTAGTCCAACAACTACACACATGCACAAATATTCTCAAACAACTGTCACAGCTGAAGGTCATGTCTATCCCTCACCTTGCCCTGTACCTTTAAAGACATACACAATATGCACTCACACATTGCCACCATGAATTCAGACAGTAATTACCTCAAGGTGTAGAACTGCATGACACTGCGAGACATGCATAACAACAGCAGAGCATCATCTGTCTGCCGGAGGTGTTTTATCCGAAAGGTTAAAAGGTCATTTTGATGAGAGGTAACTGTATACATTGCATAAGTAAGATTCAAAAAGCATAAGCAAAAACAAAAATAAATAAATAAGGCTAAAACCCTGCTGTTATTACTTTCATAAGCTCATGGACACTTTATAATGATTCAAATAGATGAATAGATGGAAGGAACCTTAAATGACAATGGATGGATGGATAGAAGGAACGAACCTTAAATTATGATGAGATAGATAGATATATATAGAAAGATTTATTGATTGATTGATTGATTGATTGAATGATTGATTGATTGATTGATTGATTGATTGATTGATTGATTGATTGATTGATTGATTGATTGATTGATTGATTGGTGCATGAATAGAAGGATGGATGGAACCTTAAATGCTGATGGATGGATGTATGGATGAAATTATAGATGGAATGATAGATAGAATGGTACCTATAGATGGATGGAACCTTAAAGCATGACAGATGGATGGATGGATGGTGGATGAAATGATAGACAGAATGATAGATATAGATGGATGGAATCTTAAATCATGATAGATAGAATAAAATTAGAAACAAAATATGGTTTCCAGTTGCTACAGTAGTACTGTGAAAGTTCCTTCAAAGCGGTTACTCCACCTGATTCAAAGTAACTAACAGAAGTAAAAACCAAACAAACAAAAGCCTCAATACTTTCTGAACATGCATGAGGTGTGACGCACAGATACAAACTCATATGGTCTCACAATAAACTCGTACATGGACATTTGCTGGAAATTTAAAAGCCAGACAAGCAGCATGACTTTCCTTATGAATGATCCATTGCTTTCTGCTCGCTGTGCCTTTCTGGTGCAGATGAAGTCCTAATGGATTTTCCAGGTGCATTATTCTGCCAGCTCTTGCGTTTTTCTTTGTGACAAAGGACAGAATGGTTTCTACCAGGCAAGCGAGTAGACGAAAAATGACTTGGAGATCTTTGAAAGGTGTGAAGAGGTTGGTACACGTCTTTGGATTTTGCATCACATACGAGGTCCTGTTCAAAGTTGTACTAACACTGATGTATTCATATATACACACTACTTTGGTCACACGCTACTTTTTCATTTCCCAGTCTCTTTTGCCAACATTTCTGTGCTCAGTTTAACAGCAAAACCCCATATGAACTTACTCAAATTTGAACAGATGTTCAGTAAATGTCTAAACCCAAACTATGAAAGGAAAATTCATAATCTCTCTTTAAGGGATGTGACATGAATGACTAAAAACTTCATACAGGCCATGTGCAAAAACGCCAGCATATGTTGTTTTGTATGCCGTGGTCAACCAGCTTCACCTTTATCATTTATTCATTTGGCAGATTCTTTTATAACAAATAATAAAATAAAATAAAAAGACATCCAATGTGTGCATTGTATCAGTATATGCTAGTTTCATGCTTTACTGCTAATCACTGGAGTTACTGTAAAATAACAACAAAAATCCCAACTTCCCTCAACATCGCTTCAATTTTAATTGTGCACTGGTAAGTGCTGTTTAGAGGTTAGCAGACTGTTAACAAGAGAGTTTCTAAAAAGAGTTGCTTATTTTGTCCTTAAAAAAGAGTAATGATGTTCCAGAGCACAAACAGAGTGTACTTTGTTTCCAGACTTATGTCTTGCAAACATTAAATCTAAACTGAAGTTTAGGAGGTTCAAAATGCTTAGACATAATAAGATGAAATATGATGATTTGTTTATTTTTTATTCATGTACTGTATATCTATAAAACAGAATGTATGACTTACTTTTAATTTCATTTTGATTTCAAATTAGTATGCAAAATGAGGTGGAGTGTTTTCATACTGAAACTTGCTCAAGCTTCCTGGGAAACTGTTAATAGTGTCCGAGGTGGCGAACAGTCTATATATAGGATGTCTGGAGAAACTTGCAGTGTTAGTTTTCAGCTTTGGTAGAAGGGTGAGAAAAAAAAAGAGGTGAGAGGGAGAGGGCAGCATGATCAATTGTTGAGAAGGATGAATGCACAGAGGAAAGAAACGATGAGAGAACTGAGAAGGAGAGAGAGGGAGACTATGACCTGAGAGTGACACCGAACCACTTACTTCCTCTTGGTTGATTTGCAGTCCACCGATAAAGTGGCCGGAAAACAATTAATGTCGTCAATGAGCCAACAAATGAAGATATTAATTCAGAGAGACAGGAGTGAAGGGCAGCTGGCCTCATTTGTTAGTTACGAGCACCTGAGGAGCACTCCCAGAGATGGCATTAACAATGAGCCTTTACGCCGTTTGTGTCTGTCTGTCTGTCTGTCTGTCTCTACACCTGTTCCTCTTCTCTGTAAGTGAATGGTTTACAACTGAAACCGAGGGTTCGATGGAAAGTACTGACTAGTAGGTTTGTGATTGTGAAAATTAGACTACAATAAGATTCAATTTTTTTCTTCATCTGTGAGGCCACAGTTGTGGCAAAGCTGTTTCAGAGGACATAAATAGTTTTAATTGTCCCTGTCCAAGGTCAGTTATTAAAGGAATAAAGGATCCAAAATTATGTCATCAACTCTAAAAGTGCTGTCCTTTTTATTTGGTTAAACGTGTATGTGTCGAAAGACCTAATAATAAAATGTGATTTTATCTTTACTGTCCCAGTATCAGTGTTTGGAATAACGGCGTTTAAAAGAACGGCGTTAGGTAACGATGTTATTTTTTAAGTAACGCGGTAATCTAACTAATTACTTTTCCCGTCGTTACAACGCCGTTAACGTTAAATGCGGTGCGTTACTATGCATTGATTTAATAAACTATGCAATCCGAACGGACCCCTGGCTCACACAGCGAGTGAGCAGGTGGGTTAATGACGAGATAAGCGGTTGTGATTGGCTAAGGCAGAGTCATGTGTTTCATGATAGCCAATCAGAGCCAGTGTTTTTACACACATGCCGGCACACGCGGCTGCGCCAGTGGCGCCAAACACACACACACACACATGAACAGCTACACAGAGATTCGCAGCAGAGATGGCGAGTCAGGAGCAATCCGATGAAAAGTTGGCATTTTCAAGGTGAAGATATAAGCACTACTTCAAATTAATTGTGGTCAAAGGCAAGAACGTGCATGTAATGTGTACATATAATGTGAGACACGCATCTACAAAGCTAGTGGCCAAAAACACTTTTCTTACAAAGATAATACTTGGAAGTGCAGGATAAAACTCTTGCTGTCTGTTGACGTGCAATAAATATTGAAAGTTATGTACCTGTTTGTTCTACTCATTTCAACTGACTTGTGAAAACTGCAAAAAAATGTAGCAACTTTTTTTTTTTTTTTACAGTAACGCAAATAGTTACTTTCCCTGGTAACGAGTTACTTTTATTATAGAGTAATTCAGTTACTAACTCAGTTACCTTTTGGAACAAGTAGTGAGTAACTATAACTAATTACTTTTTTAAAGTAACGTTCCCAACACTGCCCAGTATACAGTATATATACCAGAGTTGTACCAGATTGGGGATTGTCTATAGTGGGGAACCTTGAGACAGAGAAAGCAACATTTAGGCATTTGATCTTTCCAGCAGTACATTCTGCACAAAGGTAAGATCATCTGCATTGCTAATCCAATTAGTAAACAAGTAGAAAAACAACACATAAACACCCAAACCAAGCAATGAGACCCAGAAAAGCACAGAATCATACAGTACATGTCTAAAAACAACATGGTGTCACTGCAAAACTAGGCTGAATAATTAGAGAAATGCAAACTATACACTTCAACCTATGAGAATTCAAGGTCATTAGCATTAATTTTGAAGATTTACACCATCTGTCTTGATTGTTTACACTTGCCTGGGTAATTAGATCCTAATTAGTGAATAGTTGTGGGCTGAGGAATGAGAAATGGAGGGACGTATGGAAGAAAAATGTGACAGTGATTACATGAGTTGATAAATATTTTGTTTTATATTCATGCCAATAAGCTGAATAAAGATCAGACTGTATAGAGTGATCAATGTATCCTACAAACAATTTAAAATGTAAAAACCTTTATAAGAATACGTTAATCCAGCAAGCATGCATTAAATTGATTCATTAAAGTGACAGTAAAGACCTTTAAAATCTTTTGAACTGTCTGTTTGTCATTGTGTTAGACATAGATAGTATGGTTGCAAACAATATAAAATTTGACATTTTTGAAAATAAGGCATTCGATAATTGTCTAAATAAACTATATCAAGATATAGATGAAATATATAAGACTTAGAGTCAAGCATATCAGAAGTGCTTTGTGTATGTGCTGAAGTAACATGAAAAATATCATAATGCTCATTAGTGATGGGTCGTTCTTGAACAATTCATTGATTTTGAACAAATCTTTAATATGACTCGGGAATGACTAGTTGTCTCAGCTAGGGATTAGTTCATTTTGTGTTGACCGCAGATGCACAACATCCAATAGATTCTGTACAGGAAACAGAAATGATTAGTTCACCTGTCGAGTTGACCTTTATAACTTTTTATTTCTAACTATTTATACATTTGTGAATTTCTGTGTTGGTTCTTTTCCATAATGAATGTGGTAATAAAGAGTTGGTTAATGCTTTAAACTTTATCCGTATGATGGGGAAAATCACTATGATAATTCCTAAATATAACACAGAATTACAAGATCTGATCCAGGAAGCGGTCACGTGACAAAAGAACGAATGACTCGGACCCAAAGATTTGGGAGATGAACTAAGCATTTCTCTTTCCGGTAAAGACTGCATAGCTTTACCTTACGGGGATATAACGTTACAAGAACAAATAACCTGAAGACTCGGGAGATGAGGTAAACTAACAGACTGCACAGCCAGCTAAGCAATGAATTCATAATTTCTGTTGGTTTTGGTTGCATAGTTTATATAATGTGATCAGTGTTTGCCTAAATACATGTGTTGGGGAATGTGAATATTAACACATAACACTTTAACTATATTCTGCTGAAATGAACGAAATGACTTGAAAAGTTCAAAGTTTTGCTGAATGAGATTCAAAGATCCAAGTCAGTAAAATAATCTGAACTTCCCATTAATAATGCTCACAGCATGGACTGACAGCATTCAGATGTCCGTGCGCTTATGTCAAATAACCTTAGCTGGCCTTTCAACATTCTGACAATTTCCCTCAAAGCCAGAGAGCCAAGTGCATGACAATGCATAATCTCTGCCCCATAAACAAGTTGTTCCAGTCTGAAAGGAGTGAACGTTAGCTTCAGAGCCGTAGCTGGGAGGCAAACACGAGGAGAAGAACACACTGCAATTCTACTTGTGAAAGTCAAGAAATCACAACAACAGGGTGAGAAACTGCTAAAAAAAGAAAGGAACATGAAATTACGGCAGGAAATGAAGAAAAAGAGATGTGTGGAGAAGACAGGTAACCTTTAGTATCTAGCGGTCCCCGCGGGGCAGAGCCATTCACACATTTAAATGCCAACTACAGCACAAAAAAAAAAAATGCCACATTGTTGAAATATGTTGCACGAGCCATATGTTGACACGTCTCTGAGGTGCAAGATCAGTCACGCTTCAACCATACAGGAAAAATTGAGGATTGTTAGTTCTGGCGCATGGAAGTTTTGTTTGCTTCAAAATGTAACTGACAGAAGTAACAGCAAGCCCTGATGAAATTCTTTCAGTCTTATGAAGGTAACCGTGGTGCAACATCTTTCTTCTTATCTTTCACTACATGGATACAAGAGCTGCTTTTTATGCTATTTATTTATTTTTATGCTATATAATATAACGAAATGAGACTAAACGGTCTCATTGATCAGGTGGGGATTACTTGAGGATCAGATGTGAGAAGTGAGCTTTCTGGATGGTCGTTCCTGGTGTCACACTCTAATCAGCTAATTAACTCAAAACACCTGCAAAGCCTTTAATTGGTCTCTCAGTCTAGATGTGTTTCTCAATGTCTCAATGAGGAAGGATCCTCGGAAGCCAGTATTTCGAGGATGCTACGTCATCGACATCCGTCGAAGGACTGTTCACATGTGGAGGATCCTCGGAATTTCAACCAAGGACTGAGTCCTTCGTTCGAAGAATATCCCATACACAGGAAAGGATACATATGTGTATCCTTCGCGCTCTTCGCGCTCTCAAATCACCCACAATCCTATGCGCGCAGCATTGCTATATAACGTTAGTTAAAAAATTCAAAAATGTCGAACGTTACCGTAGTCGGAGCGTAAATGGTTTTTATTTACGTTACCAAACATTTGTTATAACTAGTAAATATAAGTAAAGTTTGACATTTAAATACCAGTACAAATTACTACCATATTGTAAATTATACAAATGGTTAACTGAACCGGACCTGTCATTTAACAATTGGTTGCGTCAACGGCATTTCTTTTATAAATAACTAGTTAAGTTCTCCAAAGTAATTTAATGATACCATTCACAGCGTTATTCAAACGGACCTTTTCACTGATGTAATGACGCAATTACGTGCACTTGCTAGCCTGTTCCATTTACGTGTTCTCCGTATGCTAAAGAGGAGTCTCACCTAGCCTCTGAAGGAAGTGATTTGGAAGGATCAGTCCTACCAAGGATGTATCCTTGACATTGAGAAACGCCTTAGTTCTTTAGGCTACACAATCATGGGGAAGACTGCTGACTTGACAGTTGTCCAAAAGACGGCAATTGACACCTTACACAAGGAGTACAAGACACAAAGGGTCATAGCAAAAGAGGCTGGCTGTTCACAGAGCTCTGTGTCCAAGCACATTAATAGAGAGGCGAAGGGAAGGAAAAGATGTGGTAGAAAAAAAGAGTACAAGCAATAGGGATAACCGCACCCTGGAGAGGATTGTGAAACAAAACTCATTAAAATGTGGGGGAGATTCACAGAGTGGACTGCAGCTGGAGTCAGTGCTTTAAGAATCACTATGCACAGATGTATGCAAGACATGGGTTTCAGCTTTCGCATTACTTGAGTCAAGCCACTCTTGAACAACAGACAGCGTCAGAAGCGTCTCGCTTCAAAAAGGACCGGACTGCTGCTGAGTAGTCTAAGGTTATGTCCTCCAATGAAAGTAAATTTAGTAAATTTAAAAATGGTTTGCGGTACCATGTCATCTGCTGGTGTTGGTCCACTGTGTTTTCTGAGGTCCAAGATCAACACAGCCATATACCAGGAAGTATTAGAGCACTTCATGCTTCACGCTGCTGACCAACTTTATGGAGATGCAGATTTCATTTTCCAACAGGACTTGGCACCTGCACACAGTACCAAAGCTACCAGTACCCTGTTTAAGGACCATGGTATCCCTGTTCTTAATTGGCCAGCAAACTTGCCTGACCTTAACCCCATAGAAAATCTATGGGGCATTGTGAAGAGGAAGATGTGATATGCCAGGCCCACAATTTCAGAAGAGCTGAAGACCAATATCAGAGCAACCTGGGCTCTCATAACACCTGAGCAGTGCCACAGTCTGATCGACTCCATGCCGATCAGTCTGTGAAAGGAGCCCCAACTAAGTATTGAGTGCTGTACATGATCACACTTTTTTTTACACAAAAAATATATGTGAATACCAAGCAGCTCAGAAGAAGCTAGATCAATTTACCATGCACTAGTTTCATCAATGCACTTGCTGCTAACACATATTTTTAAATATCCATAAACATGCTTCAGAGGCTTTTCTTTCTTTCTTTTTTCTTTTTTTGTGTCTGTTTTCTGAAAACATCTCAACAAACTCAAATTTTTTTTTTTAATTATTTTGTCTTACCCCAAAAAAGATTCAGAGTCACCACCAGCTGATATCAGAACTTCAAAGACTCCACGAGCAGCTCAATCAATTAAAAATGAATTAAAAACAGGATGTGAGGGAATGGAATTTCCCTAAAGTTTACCCCAATTCCCTCTTTTTTCTTTTCTTATTTAACCATTTACTCTTTAAAATATTGTCGAACAAGTTATAAAAAGTTATAAAAAAGTGGAAAGCCTATTTGAAATTACTTTTTACTTACATTACAAATTATTACATTTAATGATTCTCATTTTATTTGAAATAAACATCTTAATAATTTATACATTCAGTAAATGTTACCAAAAAACATAATAATAATCCAGTCAGAATATGTAGATTTTAATACAAACACATAGTGTACATTTCCCTCAATAAATGTAAATTGCATAAAAATTTAAATCAAATTTAAATCAAGTATTTTTTCTTCTGAATAATTATGTAATTATTAGCTACTATAGATCACATAATCATTTAGACTGAATATTCTTTAGAAAACAATTATGTTGGAAGACACTAATGGATGTTAATTCATGCAAATATGACTTTTAAGACAACTCTGAGATGACATTCTTCCCTTGAACCGCACAGATAAACTGGACGGCCATGACGACCACAGCACTTCCTAGAGATGACAGCTGTGTCTTTCACAACACCCCAGAGCAAAAACATGCAAACGATTTTTGTCGCCTGCTTCAGTGCATTTAAGCTCAGCCAGGGAGAGACTCTAAGACTGTTTTTGTTATTCAGCATGCCACTCACACGGCTGCACAGGAATTATATTTTCTCGCATGCCGCTGGGCAAACATTCCTGTGAGAAATCCTTGCTAATCTAGTTCTGTTTAAATGCAGCAATTACAGGATCCACACAATTTAATTATGCTTGTGTGGAAGCAACACATATACATATCTCCCTGTGGATAATCTGTGTGTGGAGAGATCAAAGCGCATGCACGGAACACACATGCTTATACAGACACACACATCAAGAGGCTAACTAAGTTCAACTATTATAAGTTAGATTAATTCTGTGGCCAGACTGAAACAAAGCAAACACAACCCTTATATGTAAAAGAATATAGTTAAGAGCATAAGGTCATAAAACTGCACTATAGCAGCATGTTATTTACATGCAGCCTCCTTCCACGTCACTATTCTGACAAAACACACGTACAAGATCAATTTTCTCTGAGCGCTAATAATATAAATGTCTTTCTGATACTAATGATGATGTCCAAAATAATCACAATTAATTAAATGTTATTGAGTGTCATTTGCACAGCGGTCATCGTCCGTTTAACTATGATAATCATGTTTGAGGCAGGATAGAGGGAACACAAGCTAGTGTAGCGTGACTTTCTGTATTAGTGGCTTGCTAAACCGCATGTGCATTTGGAAAGAACACATAGCCGAGTTAATCAGTTGTAGACACATTTGTGTATTGAGAAGTGAAGCTTGAAAACATGAATGTACAAAAACACCGATTTGTTGTTGGAAAAGTAATCTTGAAGGTCTAGTGAAAAATGAAAATGCTGCCATTGTTTACATGTTATTCCAAACATTACAATATTATGACGCATGTTGAAGTAAACTGTTGTTTTTTTTTTGTTGTTTTTTTCATACAGTTAAAGTCAACATGGCCAAAAGAACACTTGATCTAAGAACACTTGATGCCTAAAACTTGACAACGTTGATTTGATGTAAATTGATTGTAAAACATATTGGCCTACAAACAGTATACATTAAAACACTTTCAGTGTGGGAATAACTTCACTTTTTCACCCAATTACCACTGAAATATGTAATAGCATTTTGATCAAGTCTTAACTAATATTTCATGTCAAATTAATATCAAGCCTGCTGGGTTTAATTCAAGCCTTGCTATGAGGTTCTTAATCAGTGGCATATGCTTTTGTTGAAGCCATCAGTCAGCATTATTTCAACATTAGGAGAAAATTGTTAGAAGAAAAAATATTTGCATTGCTCTTCTTTATGACCTTCTTTAACCCTAATAGCACATTAACGTCAGTATCTATCCATAGTTAGCCTAATGTGTGAAGATTACAGTATATAAGATTTTATCATGTACAATTAGCATTGGGCATTGTGTGAACTTGCATGTGTCTCTGTGTCTTGGCTTCACTCAGTAAAATCTGTCAATTTCACAATCCCTGTAAAAATAAAATAAACAAAAAAATGTTACCCATGATCATGGAAATAATTATTCACTAAGCAGAAAATCATGACAAATGTGTTAAAAGCAAATACCCTACCCTCTAAAACTACTCCAGTAAGTAATATATTAACAAATATTTTGCAATACACTTGTTTCTTTACACAATACAAATAATACATAGTTTTATATTTGTCATTTTGATTTGCTAATATAATTTGCTGTGCTTCATGGGACTGTCATTCTTGTGATTCGCCTTGGTTCATGGCTGAACTCTTTAACAAAATAATAAAATGAATGAGGAAAATAGTGAAAAAGTGGGCGGACTTTTGAACTCTATTGTCATAATATCCACTAAACAGTACAGTATAACTGAATGTTGCCCAAGGCAACCACTACACATAAATCCTCTCAATAATAATTAAATCAATATTCTGTATCTATGTATTTATTTACTTGAGTAGCTTCCATACACTAAGCCAGATATTCCGAGCTAGTTATTATCATAAATTAGACCACTTCATGGTGATACAAAACCTAAATAGTTGTCTATAAGTATAATTATGGTAAACAAAGTTAAATCAAGATCCTCTTTTTCCATTCATCTCAATGAAAAATATGTCCCATTTTCACTCTACTTATACACAGTTTCCTTTGTTTCCTGGGTGGATCCTTACAACAATAATGTTTACATTTACACTGATACACCTCTCTTTTAATATTTGTGTAACACTAAAGCATCAAATCACTGAGCAAAGGAAATTGGGTATAATACACAATTGACTACATTTATATTATAGTAAGTATCAGCAATTTTGTCCTTGTAAAACCTAAAGAACCCGACATAAGACATGACAGGCTCCAACCTGGCTCACTGTCTGGATGCTTAGATCTATTTTAGCATGACCTCCTGACCCCTACTATCTTTCTCCAACCCCCCTTTTGTACAGTTTCCCAGTGATACCCTAATGATGGGCACTTTTTTACTTCCTAACTAGACCAAAAGTCTCTTGTGTCATGTCCTCAGACTATTTTCCACCCTCCTCTCCTTTAATTTTCTGCCTTTTCATCCAAATATCTCTACTCTGTGTCCTGTCTTTTGATGAGTTATTTTCAGTATCAACTTAAATCTCACGGTCCCTGTGAGAGCTTTTGCAGACAAACTGCAGAGGCGAGGAAATGTGGTCTTGAATGAGGGGAAAATGCACACAAAGACACTTGCGCAAACATAGACGTAAAGTTATAGAGTGTTTTCCAAGAAATACAAACAATGAGAAGATTTCCAGATGGAGCTTCTGGACCTCTGGAAAGGCTCTTTTCACACATTGTAAACACAACTTAGGCTCCTTCATTAAACCTTTTTGCATGACGACATGGGGTTTTCTCACTATTGTTCATGTTTTCTAATTTATGACCCCTGTTTAACTAACCTAGTCTCATTTTTACTTTAGAGAGGACCAAAAAAAACAAAAAAAACAACAACACTGTTTCAGTGGGTAATGGAAATAGAAAAACCACTGACCATAGAAATGCTAGGGCAAGATCACTGTCAAGGCCATACCCATACCCATCCACCCTGTCAGAGAATGAAGAGTAGACCGCATCTCTATTTCTCTGCTTCACTCTCTCAATACCATTGTGGTTTAGTCTGAAGCCAGCGAAGCCTCTGGATCTTCCATCAAGAGGCTCAACCCAAACAAGGCAAGGCAAAGCCATAGTTCCTGGAAATAAGATCTTAAAAATGGAATAAACTTGGATTATTATTGTTTTGGTTTCCAGACAAAGGAGCAAATTCCTTGTGTCCACAACCACACCATTTATTTTATGAGTTATAGTTCACCAAAAATGAAAACACATTCATTTGCATACCCTTATGCCGTTCCTGACATGCATTACATAATTTCTTGGTTTGACCACAGAAGATGTTTTGAACAATGCGCTTACTATACAACAATAAAGAAAACTTACCACAACAGTTAGTATACACAAACCTTTTTAAATACTCATATGACATGAAATATACTATATGTTCCTGAAACATAAAGACAAATGTATATTTTCATGTAAAAAAAATAATTTATATTATGTGGCAAAAAAAGTATGTTGATCATAAAATATCTATCTATCTATCTATCTATCTATCTATCTATCTATCTATCTATCCTTTTTGTATCGATACTGCAGAAACAAATACACACACACACACACACACACACACATGTTTTTACATCTCTATTGTTTTTATATACATAAACTGTTGTTATACACTTTTTAACCTAAACCCAACCCTACCCCCTACAGATAAATGTCTGCATTAATAAAAAACTAAAAAAAAAATAAATAAAAAAAACCCTTTGATTACTTTATTTAATACCATTTTAAAAAATTAGGACAATTCCAAATATATATATATATTATAGTCTGAGTCAAAGCTGGGTCATACACCAGTCCAACTCTCCCTCTTTCTTCTTGTACTTCCTCACTGGTTTTACTATTTTTATTTTTATGGAAAAAAAAAGCCAATAAATGCATTTTTAAAAGTATGCAAATAAGATAAATAAATAAATAAACAGGCCTGAGACAGTTAAAGTACATCCAACAAAATGAGGTCAGATGAACCAGGGAAACCTAAGAAGCAGGTCAGTGTGTGCTGCCATTACTTCACAATACATAGGCCTTTCTCAAAACCTTACATCCGGAACTGAAAGCCACTGTGATCAGCTGAACAATACCTTTGCTAAAGTGTTATAATCCAAAGCTTAATGCATGGACATACATAAATGATCTAAGCCACATTTTTAAGCCATGGAGAACTTATTCAGCACAGAGCTCAAAGCGACCACTACTATACACTGCATGTTAATGAATCCCTACAAGAGACATGAAAAGGGAATTAAACTATGAGCTGTGCTAGCATGCTACTTCTTTATCAACTTTTATCTCCTCATCTACAGTATACAGAGAGCAACTGTGATAGGTAGGAAATGACAGACAGTCTGATTCACACGGGCTACTGTGACCTTTGAGAACATGTTAGGTGGGCTGCTTACAAGAGCGGGAGCAGGTGCTGTGAAAATCCAGCTCAAAACCTACAATACGGATTAAATTCCCTTGAAAGCATAGGAATTGCTTTTTTTCCCCCGACATACTTGTCACATGAGAGCGTATAAAGACAGCTTACGTGAGAGTCTGGGTGTTCTCACAGCGTGAGTGAATCTGATCGATAAGAACATTGTGAAGAAAAAACAACGACTACATAACATGATGGCAGAAACGCAAAAGATTCTGGAGTATTTTCCATCAGAGCCAAAGTTAAAACCAAACGGCTTAAAAGCTTGGAGATAAAGAGAAAAATAAATAAAAGTTGAATCTGCACAATGCCGTAGCCCATAATGCTCCAGAAGACATAATAGCAATAGGATCAAAGAGAGCTCGTCAATCAGACTGCATTGTTTTCTACAGACTGGGTTGAGAAAAAAATGAAAGATGTGGACTATTTTTTACTTCAAACGGCCTTTGCTGACTTCTCGTATCCAATCCTCTTGATCTGGTATTTCCCCGAGGAGCGCTGTCTGTGAAACGATGCACAACATTATGTCAAGTACCCTAGATTTCAAACAACTGGATTGGATAGGCCGCCTTACTTACCTCAGACAACCCCCCCCACCCACCCATCATTAATTTTAGCGCTTGTTTTATTAGAACAAAAAAAGGGGTAATTTGTTCTCACCTGTACATTACAATCATAGCTGACTTCTTGACATTTCCTTTATTTTGTCTTGACAAAAGACTCACTCGTAAGCCGGCTTGTAAGATGCTTATGCATGCAACACTTTTACTCTCGGGAGAGCATGTCATGTCAGGTGTCAAGCCTTCAAACATCACAAATTCCAGCGAACAAAATTAATGGGATGTTTAAAGGTGATGTGTGTCATTCATATATATATATATATATATATATATATATATATATATATATATATATATATATATATATATAAATGACTAAATACATATTATATGAAATGCTGTTATGTGTAAGACTGTTTCTATTTCAATCTCCAATTTATGTCACATGATCCTTCAGAAATCATTCTGATATACTGATTTGCTGCTCAAGAAACATTCCTTATTGTTATTAATTATAAGAACAGTTTTATATTTTTGTGGGAAATGTTGATAAACAAACTTCAGATAAACATCTGAATCATTTGTAACACTTGAAAGATATTTATTTTGACTTCTGCTCAATTTACCGTACTAAGTTCTTAGACAGACAGATATAATAATATTCCATAAAACATTAAAAACTATTAAAATCAATTATTTAAAATACTGTAAATGAATTTAAGCATAATTTCTTTTGACATTTCTTTTGATATTTTCTGAGTATTACATTTAAAAGTCTTATTTGATTAATTGTTTTAAAGATGAACTGTTTTAAATATTAACT
The DNA here is from genome assembly GCF_023724105.1 of Carassius gibelio. Taxonomy (NCBI): domain Eukaryota; kingdom Metazoa; phylum Chordata; class Actinopteri; order Cypriniformes; family Cyprinidae; genus Carassius; species Carassius gibelio. The sequence continues at coordinate 21,092,017 of NC_068382.1, forward strand.
GTGAATTAGCATTGGATGATGGTAATCTAAATATAAAAATCAAATAAGCTTGCACAACTGAATATCAAATATCCACCAACTTACAAAATAAACTGAATAAATAAACATATAAATGATGGCATATATTGTGCATTCTTAATGTAAAACCTTTTTTATTTTTTATTTCAAACAGTTCATTTTTCTCAACTGCTGGTGTGTCCCACATCACTATTAAATCCCAACATCACTATACAACTGGCATGATGGGCTGCTGCGTCTATTTAGACAGCTGGAAGTGGAGCAGGCCTAGCAAGAAGTCTCTTACTTTTTATTGCCTTGAAATAAACACTGGATGGACCCACTGGGACGGCATGGGCCTGGCCCCGTATAGTTTCCAAGCGGAAAGAGCAAGTGAGAAAATGAAAGAGAGATTAAACATTGTTTCTGCCCACAGTGCTTCAGAGGGGGCAGCTTCTGCTCTGCTTTGTTGTGTGATCAAAGGTGAATCAGAGAGAGCAGATTTCAAGCAAAAGAAAAAGCTAAGCAAGTATTTATTCATCTAATTCTTCCCCAAGATGCCATGCATATGCAACCAATTTAAAAAAAAAAAAAAAAAAACCTGAGGAACTTTTAGCATCTCAACCTTATGTAAACACAGCCTGTAGGGATTTCAGCAATGATTAGTTATTTTCAAACGCAGGGTAAAGGAAAACAAGAGATGCCAGAGGCTGTTTTAGAGTTTCTTCTTGATTGAGTTAAACATTTGAACTTGTTGAGCAAAGATAACTGATTTACAATCATTATTAAAAGATAAACTGCTTAGGCAGATGGGGAAGAGAGTGGTAAGTGCACCTTACTCTAGACCTCACTTTTGATTTCCTCTGCTGTTCACTGACTTCCAGTAAACAATGTTATTTTATGATCATTGCAGTCTAGTATATACCGTATGATGCACAGTGTGTGTTTGACAGACAGAGCTAATTAGATAAAGAACAGAGAATTTCAAAAAAAGTCATTGAAAAGTGCATATGTGGGTAGCTGACATGACATTTCAAGCAGCGCTATAAAAAAAAAAAATCTAAAATTATCTTCAATTACAGTGTGCTTGTCTAATTATTTCAAATTAAAGAGACTACACACACACACACACACACACACACACACACATATATATATATATATATATATATATATATACACACACACACACACACACACACACACACAAACACGATTCCAAAAAAGTTGGGACACTGTATAACTTGTGAGTAAAAAAAGGAATGGAATAATTTACAAATCTCTTAAGATTATATTTTATTCACAATAGAATATAGATAATATATCAAATGTTGAAAGTGAGACACTTTGAAATGTCATGCCAAATATTGGCTCATTTTGGATTGCATGAGAGCTACAAATTCCAAAAAAGTTGGGACAGGTAGCAATAAGAGGCTGCAAAAGTTAAATGTGCATATAAGGAACATCTGGAGGACCAATTTGCAACTTATTAGGTCAATTGGCAACATGATTGGGTATAAAAAAGAGCCTCTCAGAGTGGCAGTGTCTCTCAGAAGTCAAGATGGGCAGAGGATCACCAATTCTCCCAATGCTGAGTTGAAAAATAGTGGAGCATTATCAGAAAGGAGTTTCTCAGAAAAAAAAAATGCAAAGAGGTTGAAGTTATCATCATCAATACAGTGCATAATATCATCCAAAGATTCAGAGAATCTGGAACAATCTCTGTGCATAAAGGTCAAGGCCGGAAAACCAAACTGGATGCTCATGATTTTCTGGCCCTTAGACAGCAATGCATCACATACAGGAATGCTACTGTAAGGGAAATCACAACATGGGCTCAGGAATACATTGTCAGTGAACACAATCCACCATGCCATTTGCCGTTGCCAGCTAAAACTCTATAGGTCAAAAAATAAGCTATATCTAAACATGATCCAGAAGTGTAGGCGTTTTTTCTGGGCCAAGGCTCATTTAAAATGGACTGTGGCACAGTGGAAAACTGTTCTGTGGTCAGACAAATCAAAATTTCAAGTTCTTTTGGGAAAACTGGGACGCTATAAGGACAAGGACAACCCAAGTTGTTATCAGCGCTCTGTTCAGAAGCCTGCATCTCTGATGGTATGGGGTTGCATGAGTGCATGTGGCATGGGCAGCTTACACATCTGGAAAGGCATCATCAATGCTGAAAGGTATATCCAAGTTCTTGAACAACATATGCTCCCATCCAGACATCGTCTCTTTCAAGGAAGACCTTACATTTCCCAACATCACAATGCGAGGCCACATACTGCATCAATTACAACATCATGGCTTCGTAGAAGAAGGATCCAGGTACTGAAATGGCCAACCTGCAGTCCAGATCTTTCACCCATAGAAAACATTAGCTGCATCATAAAGAGGAAGATGCGACAAAGAAGACCTAAGAGAGTTAAGCAACAGCCCATATTAGACACGAATGGGACAACATTCCTATTCCTAAACTTGAGCAACTTGTCTCCTCAGTCCCCAGACGTTTGCAGACTGTTATACAAAGAAGAGGGGATGCCACACAGTGGTAAACATGGCCTTGTCCCAACTTTTTGGAGATGTGTTGATGCCATGAGATTTAGAATCAACTTATTTTTCCATTTAAATTATAAATTTTCTCAGTTTAAACATTTGATATGTCATCTGTGTTGTATTCTGAATAAAATATTGAAATTTTAAACTTCCACATCATTGCATTCTGTTTTTATTCACAATTTGTACATGTCCCAACTTTTTTGGAATCGGGTTTGTATTATAAATCAAAGTTAAAATAAAGAAAGAAAGAAAAGGGTGATCATAATAAATGTATCAGAATGATTTCTGAAGGATCATGCGAAACTGAAGACTAGTAAAGATGCAAAAAAAAAAAAAAAATAGGAATAAATCATAGGAATAAAATAAATTTTAAAATATATTAAAATATAAAAAAAGTAAAATAACTTGTAGCGTAATAATATTTCACAATATTACAATATTTTACTGTAGTTTTGATCATATAAATGCAGTATTGGTTCAAAAACATGAAAAAATCTTAACCTTGAATGGGAGTATATGCAATATAATGTTGGTCTGATCTGCAGAAAATTTTCTTTTGTGCTAGGGATTGGGAGGTTGAAAAAAAAAAAAAAAAAGAATATATTACAGACTTTAAGCAAAACGGTGTTGTGGATGTGTCAAAGACTCAATGTCCAGAGGCAGTATAAATGTATATGCATTTGAGTTACTGTAGAAAGAGGCAATGGATCTCAGGCTTAAAAGTTGATTCTAGCAAACTGAAAAACAAGACGCCCTAATTGAGATGGCAGTAAATAGTTATTAAAACGCCTACACAGTGTATATGCTATGTCAGTGATGCTTTTAAATGCATTGATTTCAAAGAGGGTGGCACATCTCAAAGAAGAAAAACGTAACAGTTTTGTACATGGTAACTTTAATAAGCTTATGTTATGAAGCCTAAAATATACCAAAATATAAGTTTATAATGACAAAATTATTGAATTTAAATACACAAAAGTGCTACTTTATCACATAGAGAACCAGATTTAAGTGGATTGAGAGTGGTGAGTGAAAACTACATAGGTTTTTAAATGCAAAAACAGCAACAGTTGACCAACTTTTTAAGCTGTTCTGTTTCTGATTTATTTATTTTTTTATTTTTTATTTTTTATCAGCATTTCACTTCACAAAACTTTAATCGATGGACTCGAGTTGTGTGGATTACTTGTGGATTATTTGTATGTTTATATCAGCTGTTTGACCTCTCATTCTGAGGGCACCCATTCACTGAAGATGATCCATTGGTGAGCATGTAATGTAATGCTACATTTCTGATAATCTGTTACAGAAACAAACTCACCATTATGTACACCTGAAGGTGTGTAAATTTCTGTTTTGGCTGAACTGTCCCATAAACCAAACCAACCAGCTCTGAGATGAATCACAGCATCACACACTTTGAAAAGTCAATGTTAAAAATCAATTCAACTGTTGTGCTCTATTCCTGATCAATCACTGTAAGTGTTGATTACACAAACCCGTCCAGTGTTTCATTTTCCTGCCTGTCACAGAGAAGGATTTTCACACCACAATTATGTACTCTACAAGTGTCAATACTCGACAAACAAGTCTCCTACAATACCAATAGTTGAGAAAATCTAGTCGTGGGCTTTAGGACGAATCTTAATCTCTGGCTTATTTATAGAGAAAAACATATTTTGCTATAGTCAGATATGCTGATTTGAATCTGCAGTCCATTATGTATGTAAAACAGATTAGAATAAATTAAATGAGGGGAACAAACAAACAAATACAGATAACTGTCCCAGGACACTGCACCAAGGGAGCTACAGAAGTTAGCATTACACTCCTTCAGATATTGAGTTGTATAAAAAAAATCTATGAAGCTTTAAGTAATCAAATGCAATATTTCCACAGTTGTCACTCTTTCAGATATTGAATTGTTTAGTTGTTGGTTCAAATATGGTTCAAGAAACAACGTGTCCCAGGACACTGCATCAAAGAAACCACAGAAGTTGCCTTATCACTCCTTCAGATATTGAGCTGTATAAGAAAATCTATAAATCTTTAAGTAATCAAATGCACTATTTCCACAGTTGTCTCTATTGTTACTGGCATATAAAATGATTGATGTAAAGAAAAATGGAGTGGGAAAAATGTTGATGTCATGTCAGAATGACAAATGACTTGCCCCGCCGAGCACGCCATCCCCCTCTGAGCTGCCTCCCCTCCTCCTTTGATAGAGAGGCCCTGATGGCTGCTGGGATTTGACCCCTACCCATCCCACTTTTTCTCACACTTCTTTCTCTCTCTATTCTTCTCTGCCCACTGGGTCCACTCTCAAACCCCAGGCTTATCCTCCTGCTACTGATAAAAAAGTAATAAAGCTTCTTAATGGCACATCAGTTTCTCCCTTTCCCATCTCTGCGATCCACAGTGGATTTGGGTCCCTGAAAATAGCGCTTTGTTGTTTTATGAAACAAAGAGAGCAGGCAAGCAAGTGTCTATAAGTTCCCTCGTGGTCTCCAGGTCCACACTCTGCTATTCTAGAAAGCAAAATAAACAACACTCTCAGACTTCTTAACGTATCATAACCGGTGTTCCCTTTCCTGCATCCTCCGTTGAATGGTTGCTAATGGCTATCGAAAAGATTCGTCTTTCTAAGTCCAGGGAGGAAGAGTCTCTAAAGGAAAGGGCTCTGGAAGTTTAAGGTGGTTCTTTGAAGGTTCTTTTCGTGCAGAAGTACTAGTGATTGGGGTCATGGAGTAAATGAGTTCACCTCAGGGTAGATGTTGTTTTAAATGCTGTTTGAGTGATAGCTCTCTTCAAAGCCACATGAAGGATGCAAATATGTTTATTCAGTACATATTCATGCTGATCTATAGCATCAAGTCTTTTTTAACCCAAAACACATACGGAGGTTTATTGTATGCACTAAATGAAAAAGGAAAAAAATAGTCTTAGATTTCTAATAATATAATGATTATGGTTAGTACTATTCATAATGTTTCAAAATCTAACATAGTTTACACAAAAAATATTAAGCAACTGTTTTTAACAATTAATGCTTTTTAAACATATTAGAATGATTTCTGAAGGATCATGTGACACTGCAGACTGGAGTAATAGAAAATCTCACCTTTGCAAACACAATTTTGTAAAATTTAATAATATTTCACAATATTACTGTTTTTAATGTGTATTTGATCACATGAATGCAGCCTACATGGTGAGCGTAATCCTTCTTTTTTAACCAAGCCCAAATATTTGAATTATTATTATTATTATTATTATTATTATTATTTTATTAAAATTGAAAGAAATTGAAAGATGAGACTGTTTCATAATTTCTAGTTTCATAACTTCTGACTCAAAAATGATAAAGAAGAATGATGAAGAAGAATGAGAAGATCAGATGTTTCTTGCAGACCCACTTGTTAACATGATCTTTTCAAGACTCAGTTCTTCTGAGCATTGGATATAGCTAGCTTCTTTTTCAACATGTTGCAAAAAAAAAAAAAAAAAACTAAAAAACTAAACTAAGCCTTGACATTTATCAAGGACCCAAGAAAACCCACAGAAGCCACAGGTTTAATCGAATCAGTCCTTCACCCTCATGTTTACAGCCAGGGAATCCTTTAGATGGATGCTGTCCCATTCAATGAATCCTAATCCATAAAGATAATTACACCAAGGTCTAGTTTCCCGGAAGAAATCAATGAGGTTACTTTTTCACGTTAGAAAAAAAAAAGAGTCAAGAATCCATTATGCCAACAGATGACAGCTTCCTTCAAAAACACTTTGAGATAAATCTAGATGTTTTCCAGCACTGTGCTTTAAACATCATCTTCAGTGCCTCAGGTTATGGACTGTCTGTGTGTGTTTTTGCTCCGTATCACCCAGTTTCTTCCTGTTGTTGATTGTTAATTTGATTCCAGGTGTGTCTAGTCATTAGTTCCTTAATTGTCTGTGTATTTAAGGTCTTGTCCATTCAGTTTGTTTTGCTGGTTCTGAACATCTTTCCTTGTGTCTCCTACAGTCTTCTTGTAAGTGGATTGTTAAAGACTGTGTTATTTAACAACTCCTTGTGCCATGCCTTTCATAGTGAATTGTGGCAATCCCCTATAGTTACACTCTTAAAAATCCAGGTTCTTTATGGTTCCATGAATGACCTTTAACATCCATGCAACCTTTCCATGTTTTTTTTTTTTTGTTTGTTTTTTTTTTTTATAATAGCAAAAAGATCTTCAGATAAAATATTCTTCACAACACAGAAAAAAAAATGTGCTTATAAGAAATGCTAACATAAAGATTAGTTGGGGATCTTGTTGTGTCGCTTCAAAAACTCTCTTTTGGAACCTTTATTTTAAAGAGTGTACTCCTCAATAAAGCTGACCAAAGAATATAAATAGAAAAAAAAAAAAAAAAAAAAGAATTAGACCAAGGGACAGAACTTGAAAAGACAAATATCAGTTGTGACAAGGCAGGCAATTGAGAGCTTGGATGATGAAAGCTGCCCACTCCCAGCATCAGCCAGAGAGGGGATTGTTAGAAATAAAAGGAGAGGTAAAGGCTGGTCGAGGTGATGTCTCTGTGGGACAACCTCCAGACAATAAAAGCCATTATGCTTGCTGTGGCCATTAGGGTTCCTAAAAGCCTGATCCATAACTCATAGTTGGCCCTCCACCTGCCTCCTTCAGTCAACTTGACAGCTCAGCCTTGAGTAACCGGCCCCCATACACCCGGAGGCATGTCCTGGGTAATTGGGAATCAAGAGACAGGCCTTGATTGTGTATTCACCTGGCTGATTTTCAGAGAAGATACACAACTGGACATGAAAGAAACCTCCAAGCAAAGCATGAGCTCTTCCTCACATGGAGAGCGCATCAAAATATGTTACCAAATAACATTTGCTAATGCTTTTTCATGATCTGAGGACATTTTCATGCACTTGGAAAGCTTCAATTAATCATATTTGCTTTAAAACACATTTCTGGTTTCGGCAAGTAAACAGCTGTGAATGTCATTCCAAAGAATAAAACATATCTTCATCTTCATCTTTCAAAACCTATGCAATAAATTGCCGACCTTTTCGGCTGACAATGACCATCTAGGCTGTGAGACAATTACTTTAAAGGGGAAGTATAATTTCGAAACCTCTAGTGTCACCGAAGAGAACTGTAAAAATAATGAAAAGAACAACAGGTTTTGCAAACAAGGCTTATTTACCATTGGACAACATTTTTTAGTCCCAAACTCATGACCTCTTGACTCAAGTCGAGGTGGTCTAAGTAAACAAAAATATAAAGAGCCAGTGTTCACATTTTTAAAGAAAAATGAATCTACAAATGATCTGTGATCCAACCAACAAATTAATATGCAGGAGGAAGATGTAAACAGTTACACAATTCATCTTTAAGCATTAGCTTTTTAGCTATTTTGGTTTTGTTTTAGGTTACTGTTGTAACTAACGGACTTCCTAAATCTTGCTAATTGTTATAACAGAAATTGATGCCACAATAATGTAATAAAGATCAAAGCACTTGGAGTAAATAGTAACATTTCTGAAATAGAAGCTTTACCATTGGTGTATGCTGAGAACATCCATGTCAACATCTGAGTGACCAGCAGGTAAAGGCTCAAATAAATATGGCCTCCTGGGACAATAATGACAAGGTGACAGTGGTATTGTGCTCCCTCTCTTTTCTCTGCCTGTGTCTGTCTATCTCCCGTTCACGTTTTTTTTTTTTTCATCTTTTCTCCTCCGTCCTGCAGTGTGAGCCATCTCGCATGACTGCCGGAGCATCTACCATTGCCCAGAGGCATTCGGAATGAGCAAAAGGCCGGGCGAACAGTAGCCAAATGTCTTTTTCTCTATGAACTCTGCAAGTGCTGCCCATTCCTGAGGTGGTGACTGCAGGAGAAAAGAAAATGTATTTTTTACAAAACAGGGATTTCCATGATGTTCAGCCTTAATTGACCTTTCTTAACGGAGTATTTCACCCACAAATGAAAAGTCTGTCATCGGCTGCTTAACCCTTTAACTGCCGCTCGACCAAATGGTTGAGCACATTTTGAGTCACTATATTTTATTGAGAGGAGTACCTAACTTAATTCAAGCTGATTGAGCCATCTCTACGATCTGGTAGAGGTATGTTAAGCCAAAAAAAATCAACAGCATTTGTCACAACACTTCTTCTTTGATGGATGTCAGAGAGAAAGAAATCACTCCTGCCATGTAAACTGTTTTTGGTGAAATTTTGCAAGGTAAGCATATTTTTTTGACATATTACACTGTAAGAGCCCTAACTTTACAAAATTATTTTACTTGGTGCCATGAAAAAAGTTCAGTATGTTTTCAATAATTTTTCAAAAACGTGCTCAACCAAATGGTTGATTTGTCACTTTATGGTAAACGTAGAAAAGCTAAGCTAATGTTTTAAAAATTATGGGACGTGTTGGAAAAAAAATACATTGAGTGTGGTAACTAATGACATAAGGAGATAAGAAATGCAAACAAAAAATGCTTTTTTCTTGGTGGGGCAGTTAAAGGGTTAATCTCATGTCAGTCAAAACATATTTTCTTTAATCTTTGTTAATTATTCAATGAACTCCCCCCCCCTCCCCTTTTTTTTTTTACAAAACAGCCCAGATGCATGTATGCTAATCTCTCTAAACCATTATATCTCCAGCAGTGCTGAGGAAAGCAGCTGATCCACCAAAAAACTCTTGAACCAGTGAAGACTTCAGGCAAACGTTTAGACAGGGCTTACTTTGAATATCACTGTGTACGGCTTGTTTGTGTTGCAAGTGGAATCGGAAACGGACAAAATCTTGTGAGTTTCTGTTAGCGACACTGAGCAGAACATGAAAGCCGTTCTCACTCTGCCAATGCAGCCGAAGAGAACTTAGAGCCAAAAGCTTGAGGGGACCAAACAAGCTCCTACACACCAGTTACACTCCGATACAGAAAGAGAGAAAACCAGAGAGAAGATAAAGAAAAACACTTTTCGGCATTTCTCACAAGTAAGACCTATCCTTGTTAGTGAATTGCAAGCCAAGCAAATGTGAAGGGAAACAAAAGTGCTTCAAGAAACTCGCTAAAGGCACACTTTGCATCAACACAAACTCGTACAACTTTTTTTTTTTTTTTCTACGTGTGAAAGGTGGTTTTAGCTGTTTGAAAATAAAAAGTGAGACCACTCCAAACCTGTGTAGATGTACAGACGTGAACATACACCTCCGTCTCCCTCTAAGTCCCCTCCAGAGAATTGGATCAGGAGGCTTTATTCAGTTTTTCCATGGAGAATCTCCGTCTGGTGTCTGAGATCGATAGCTGGTTAGAAGGAGACGCGTGGGCCCTGGATTAATGCTAGCCGCACTCCACAGAGCTTTGAGCATCATTGGTTGGAGAGCAGTGCTATAACAGCAACATGGATGCAGGACAGATCAAAAACTGATGGGGGAGAGGAAGACAGACTAGGGAGGGGTTACACAGAACCGCAAGAAGGGAAAATGTTATCAGAGAGACACATGGGGCTTCACAAAAAGTCAATATATATGTATATTCATATCATATTTCGTAACATATTTTCATAAGTTAGTAGCTCTGTAAGATGTGTTAGTATTCTTGTATAGTTATTTAGTAAGATGTAATATTAAATTCAAAATATTAAGGTATGCATTAACATTACATATAGGGCTGCTGATAGATTTTTGTAGTTTACACAGAGATTCTTATTTTCTTTTTTTAAGTGCATTTTGAAACGCGTTTTTAAAAGTTTTCATCTCCGGGTCCCCCAAACGCAGAATTGCCAAAGCACATAAAATGTTTTTAGTTGAAAATGATGTTGTGTAAACATTACATATACTGTTTGATGTGTCCATCAACGTCCAGACAGCATTATGAGTAACAACTGTAGAGATCTAGCTGACCTAACCCAGTTCCCAAACTGCATAAAGGAGAATTTTGAAGAATGGATCCTTCAGACAAGCAGAAATATTTAAGGTAGGACCTGAAATAGATGTACTTTCTAAATCTATTTGAACACTCTCTTCAGGGCAGGATTAGAATTTCAGCTTCAAATAATGGCTGACAGATCTTTTCAACCATTCAGCTTATCCAAAAAACCGAGATGCCCTGTAACAGGTAGGAGACTACAAAATGCACCGAAAGTAACACTCATTTTTCTGCCAGTTTTACGGAATAATTGCGCTTACTAAAATCATTAACCATAAATATGATTAATAGTACTAGTAAAGCACAACTAATAAAGAGTATGAACTGCAACGCAGAACTGTTCTTTGCTCTATTTCCTCTTTGATTAACAACACAAATTTCTGTGCAAGCAAGTTTCTGTTTTTCATGTCATAATGAGAGAGATTTCAAAGCAGCAAGCGAAACAATATACATTTTGTCAGAGCTCTCCAAAAGCACATTTTGGAAGCCTCAGAGGGGAGAAGCCCGGAAGCTCCCAGTCAAAACAAATAAAAGAGTCCTCAGATGGAACCAGATGAGAGGGATGTTCCATCAGGCAGATTCCATGCCAGACCTTTATTAGTCTCTGACTCACCTCAGCGCTGCTCGGCGGAGCTCAGCAAATAGCAGATTAAATACATGGAGGCATTAAAGAAAAGTCTGAATCAAAGGAGATAAAAGGAGTCTTGCTCTCCACACATTAATCATTCATCTCCGCCCCTGTTCCCAAATCAGAATCTGTGGGGGTCTGCTGGAAAGGGCTCAGTGTTGAGTCCCACTGCGACATTTGGAAATTAGTTTGAGTGAATAATACAGGAAAAACTGGAGTGAGTGGTACATGAAATGACATGTGTCTCTAAGTGTCTGTTTTTGTCATATTTCAACTGTACTTTAAAGGGAATGAATTAGAACAGTGCCTGGAGAATCAGGAAACATACAAACCAATTATACAAATCAGACTAGATCAAATCAGCACCAGACAACCCACTTAAAAACACAACCTGCGTTTGATACTTTAGGAATATTACTTTGATGGAAATTTGTGCAAGTCTAAGCTGCAAGTTACAGTAAGTTAAGCTTCATCTAATTGCAAATCTTAAAAAGATTTGGTGATTCTCGGAACTTTAAACATTTAAATCTGAAATTTCATTTTTAAATGTAGATGACTGTAATAGGTATGCTTCACAGAAACACTGCTGGCACTAACATTAGGCTCTTAGCTTCTGACTTCATGCTAATTTAGAGCTCTCTCCCTCTGTTAGCTTTTCCACAAGACTGCTCATCTGTAAAAGACGAGTTAACTCAAAAACCCCTCATTAAGGTATTAGATCAATAATCGAAATGCTGACTGGTAATATAGTACAGAATAAATGTAATAATTAGCTGTTAGTAAATGCTCCTCCTCGGTGTTAATTTATTTTATTATTATTCAGTTCTGTTAAATGTTCTTTTTAGTTTTGAAAAATGATTTATGTATTTATTTGTGAATCTATACTCTTTTTTTTGTTGTTGTTTAAGTAGTAGTTGATTAAAACTCTGGGAAATTTTTAGTCAATGAATACATTCATTAATGTTGCGCACTGATTAAACTGCTTCTCAAAAGCATGAAAATTTAAGGAGGTCTATTTTTATATTACTTTGTTTAACTACATTTTACTCTCATAGGAGTTAAGTGTTTATTGATGGCAATGTAGTCTCATCTCATCAACTTGTCATAGAAAAAAGTTGTATACAAATATTTTGCCATTGTTTTTGTTGAAATGAAATTAGCACTCCTCCCTTTTGCATCAGATCACTGAGAAAAGTTTTCAAAAAAGACCTAACATCTAGGACAAATTACAGTATTTAATGGTATTTATACCCCAGAAGACACAATGTCTGTCCTGTAATAAATATTCAGAAACTATAAAATGCACACTACTTCATAAATTTCCAGAAAATATGCATTTCTCAAATGAATATTTACAGCTACCACCATCAAATTGGCCACTGCTCCCCCACTATGCTACATAAAAATTGTGCATCCCGTTTACTAAATGTCCTACTCTCTTTTTGCTCCCTATTCTCTCTCTTTCGCCTTCCCTTTTGGAAAAGATGACATGGGGCTTGGCGAGGAAAAATGATTGAGCAGTGCAGGGGCCTGCAGGGGAAAGATAGCTGAGCAAGTTTCATCACAGCTCTCAGGAGTCTTCAGGCAATGAGGAACAGGCATGAGAGAAGATAGAGAGAGAAAGAGGAAGAGATAGTGAGGAGTGAGAGAGATGGTCAGGACATAAAAGGACACACATGCACCCAATCCCCCATAAAAGCCATTTCATATGAACCTAAATGGTCCGATTCATTTTCATGAAAGTTTCTCTCTGCTTCCCGTTATTATTTTAAGGAACTGGGGATAATTTATTCTGTATTTTAAGTAGTAATTGTGTCAATATTTCATCATGCCATTTTCATTCATTTTAGCCCATTTTACTAAAATAACAAACAAACAAACAAACAAATAAAATAACATTTCAAAATGACAGTAACAAACCGAGATTTAAATACATTTTCAAACATTATTATTATTATTATTATTTTAGTAAAGGATATTATATTGGATGTTTTGTTTTGTTGTTACGGTAAAGATACATTTACAATGTGCAAATGTATGGTTGTTTAATACAACAGTTTAGTGAACAAATAGTTACTACTGAATTTTGATTTCAATAAAATAATTTCCAAACCAAGGCATCACTAAATCCAGTGCTTAAGTAAATTTTCATTCACTCGTTCATGTCCTGAACCAGTAAGTATTTTGAAAAAAATCAGTTGAATGAATGATTAAATGAATCAGTTATATTGTGTGTTCATTAATGAATATATATATATATATATATATATATATATATATATATATATATATATATATATATATATATATATATATATATATATATATATATATATATACAGTATTGTTCAAAATAATAGCAGTACAATGTGACTAACCAGAATAATCAAGGTTTTTAGTATATTTTTTATTGCTACGTGGCAAACAAGTTACCAGTAGGTTCAGTAGATTCTCAGAAAACAAATGAGACCCAGCATTCATGATATGCACGCTCTTAAGGCTGTGCAATTGGGCAATTAGTTGAATTAGTTGAAAGGGGTGTGTTCAAAAAAATAGCAGTGTGGCATTCAATCACTGAGGTCATCAATTTTGTGAAGAAACAGGTGTGAATCAGGTGGCCCCTATTTAAGGATGAAGCCAACACTTGTTGAACATGCATTTGAAAGCTGAGGAAAATGGGTCGTTCAAGACATTGTTCAGAAGAACAGCGTACTTTGATTAAAAAGTTGATTAGAGAGGGGAAAACCTATAAAGAGGTGCAAAAAATGATAGGCTGTTCAGCTAAAATGATCTCCAATGCCTTAAAATGGAGAGCAAAACCAGAGAGACGTGGAAGAAAACGGAAGACAACCATCAAAATGGATAGAAGAATAACCAGAATGGCAAAGGCTCAGCCAATGATCACCTCCAGGATGATCAAAGACAGTCTGGAGTTACCTGTAAGTACTGTGACAGTTAGAAGACGTCTGTGTGAAGCTAATCTATTTTCAAGAATCCCCCGCAAAGTCCCTCTGTTAAAAAAAAGGCATGTGCAGAAGAGGTTACAATTTGCCAAAGAACACATCAACTGGCCTAAAGAGAAATGGAGGAACATTTTTGTGGACTGATGAGAGTAAAATTGTTCTTTTTGGGTCCAAGGGCCACAGGCAGTTTGTGAGACGACCCCCAAACTCTGAATTCAAGCCACAGTACACAGTGAAGACAGTGAAGCATGGAGGTGCAAGCATCATGATATGGGCATGTTTCTCCTACTATGGTGTTGGGCCTATTTATCGCATACCAGGGATCATGGATCAGTTTGCATATGTTAAAATACTTGAAGAGGTCATGTTGCCCTATGCTGAAGAGGACATGCCCTTGAAATGGTTGTTTCAACAAGACAATGACCCAAAACACACTAGTAAACGGACAAAGTCTTGGTTCCAAACCAACAAAATTAATGTTATGGAGTGGCCAGCCCAATCTCCAGACCTTAATCCAATTGAGAACTTGTGGGGTGATATCAAAAATGCTGTTTCTGAAGCAAAACCAAGAAATGTGAATGAATTGTGGAATGTTGTTAAAGAATCATGGAGTGGAATAACAGCTGAGAGGTGCCACAAGTTGGTTGACTCCATGCCACCCAGATGTCAAGCAGTTTTAAAAAACTGTGGTCATACAACTAAATATTAGTTTAGTGATTCACAGGATTGCTAAATCCCAGAAAAAAAAAATGTTTGTACAAAATAGTTTTGAGTTTGTACAGTCAAAGGTAGACACTGCTATTTTTTTGAACACACCCCTTTCAACTAATTGCCCAATTGCACAGCCTTAAGAGCGTGCATATCATGAATGCTGGGTCTTGTTTGTTTTCTGACAATCTACTGAACCTACTGGTAACTTGTTTGCCACGTAGCAATAAAAAATATACTAAAAACCTTGATTATTCTGGTTAGTCACATTGTACTGCTATTATTTTGAACAAAACTGTATATATATATATATATATATATATATATATATATTCTTTTTTTTTATTATTATTTTTTTTAACAAATGGGTTAAATGAATGATTCAAAAAAAAAATTCGTCAGTCAGTCAGCAAGCCAGCCAGCCAATCAATCAACAGATGTGTATATATATATATATATATATATATATATATATATATATATATATATATGTGTGTGTGTGTGTGTGTGTGTGTGTGTGTGTGTGTGTGTGTGAGTGTGAGTGAGTGAGTGAGTGTTGAGGTATTCTTTTTGTTTTGTTTTAGTTGTTCTGATTGTGTATTATGGTGTAAAAATGTGTTCTTTTTGAGTTTGTATAGCACTTATTAAAATGTGCTATATAAATAAACTAACTAACCAACTAACTAGCATAATAAATATACACAGTACACACATATATAATGTTCACTTTTATTTTGGAGGTGTATAGTCAATTTAATTTGATGTAATTTAACTGTTCTAAAAACATTGGTAGTTTGTTTTTAATATCTTGCAGTGTTGTTTTTTTTCCTCATCATATTGTCATTATAAGTAGTTACTCAGTTGTCATCACTGTATTTTTTTGTCTCATCTTCAACAACATAAAACAAAACTCTTCATCAACAAACAGAATCAGCAATTTCATGATATCAAACCAGACAAAAATTCTGAACCCTCAGGCTCAATTGAAGTAGCTCAAAGTTTTAAAAGCCAAAAACAGCTGCTCAGTTTCATCCCAAACCAAACTTCAAGCATGCTTTCTCCCCAAACAAATCCACACAAGCTGTCCTCGCATCTATAAAATATCAAAGTCAATGACGACGCTTCAGCCTTCTCATATGGGGCGCCAGAAACGGAAGCCCCCTGAACCTGAGGCCATACCCAGCTGTCATGTCATGTGCCATCCTAGACCGGCCGTCCCTCTGTGAATACTCTCATTCTGGAATGCATGGAGAATTCAGATGCCACGCTTGTGGCACGCCAGCCACGCATGAGGTCCCGTGGTTCATGAGCCTCAGAGACTTGGCATGGAGGTTGGCTGGGGTACAGTCGTGTCTGGTGGGAGCAGGTGTTGCAGTGGGTGGGGGGGATTTCAATCAGGGGGTTTCAAATGCAGCATCCCCCTCCATCCACACACTCGCCTGATACTGAAAACAGGTGCAACGGGGCACAAAGGGTTTAGTGAAAAATCGGAGATTAGAAGAGGCTTTAATGCTGATTTTTATTATCAGCACCAAGTGATGGCCTGGCTGTGTGACCGTTAGGTTGTTTTTACAACCCTCCACAAATACTGTACAATGTCCCCTTTGGAGCCGCAGGCAAGAGCGGTTGTGCCAGCTTGGATGCCTCTCTGTAAGTAATAACCAGATGGATAGAGAAGAGACACAGGCATGGTTTTCGTGCAAACCGTGGGACTCTTATCGTACAGTATATTCTGCTCACCCGTGAGGATGAGTTAAATGTTTTTCATTGACTTTATCACCTGGCCTGACTGTCGGGGCCACTTGGACTCCATTGAGATAACAGAAAGAGAAATAATGAGAAAGAAAACATCTGCTTGTCCAGAGAACATAACTTACTGTTTGTTTTGATACCAAACAACCCCAAAATATGATAACCTCCTTGTGAGGGACCACCTTCCCAAAATATGTCTATATAATTTCATATATAAGAGTGGCTTTAATTAGTCACTGTACCCAAAGTAAATTATTAAAATATTGTTAACAACCATAAAACCTTTTTTAACCCTCTCTAAAGCTTTTCACAAACCCCTAAGAGTCCCCCTGTTAGTAAACGCCTGCAACTCTATTGCCATGAAAATTATTAACAAGAATTGCCATATTTTAAAAATGAGTCAAACAGAAAAAAGAGAACAGAATCGTCACTTCTGGGGAAACTAGTGCAAAATAGAAATGGAAATGGTGTTATTCACTACAAAAGCACAATGGGGAAGTCGTGGCCTAATGGTTAGAGAGTCGGACTGGCAATCGAAAGGTTGTGAGTTCGAGTCTCAGGCCGGTCAGGAATTGTAGGTGGAGGGAGTGCATGTACAGTTCTCTCTCCACCTTCAATACCATGACTTAGGTGCCCTTGAGCAAGGCATGGAACCCCCAACTGCTCCCCAGGCGCTGCAGCATAAATGGCTGCCCACTGCTCCGGGTGTGTGTGTGTGTGTGTGTGTGTGTGTGTGTGTGTGTGTGTGTGTGTGTGTGTGTGTGTGTGTGTGTGTGTGTGTGTGTGTGTGTGTGTGTGTGTGTGTGTGTGTGTACGTACGTACGTACTTCGGATGGGTTAAATGCAGAGGACAAATTCTGAGTATGGGTCACCATACTTAGCTGAATGTCATGTCACTTTCACATTGAATGTGCAACACTGCTCATATAATAACATGCTTCAGAAGAATACAAATATTGGAAAGTAATACAGAACAAAAATAATCCATCCTAAAATCTGATTAGTTCGACTCCATCACTATTCTCTGTTATTATTTTAAGAGAGAGAGAGAGAGAATCCTTAATTAATTTCTCAATTTTTTTTCTCAGCATGAGCATTTCTATACAGGCCCCTATGTTGGTTTATCTCCAGATCCTGAGGTGACTCGAGTATGTGTCATGACAAGGTGAAATAATTGGATATTTTATTTAAGAGCTGCATGAAACACTAATTGCATGAGTTTGTCATTACCTCTCCTCTTGTTTGCTTCCTACAACAGCGATCTTCCCCACAACTCCCAGAGAGTTGTAAAGAAACTCCTTTTCTGCCACTTTGCGAAACCACAGTTGCTTTTATCACCTATTGAAGTCTTGGTGACCACAGGCAAACAGCTTTGAATGAAAAGGGCAAAAAGCAATTATTCGATTTTAGATGACATTTGGATACACAATGGCCAAATGAGCATTGATTAGAGGAGAGGAAGGCCCATCGCAACGTATAAAAGGAGAGCTGTTGAAAAGTCAGAGCCTATAAAGTAAACAGGTCAGGTCTCGCACACTTTTTTCTTGGGTCCTGCTGACATTTTGCACACCTCTGCACTGGAAGTGAGAAATTATCTGGACCAATCGATTCACTGTTGGTGCTGTAAAAGTCTTTTCAGCGTGTACATCAATACGCGCTGTACTCACGTTCTGTATCACTCTATGTTTTTTTCACACTCTTGTTTCTGTTTACTGACAGCCGCCTCATCAGCACTGCAACATGCAACAGGAATCAATACAATATGTACACCTGAGAAAAGACTCTCGTTCAGATTTCTTCCAGTCGAAACAAGCGGCTTTGTCTGAAAGTGTTCGCATCATCCAAGGATAAACAGGAAACGTTTTCAAACCTGTTAAATTGCAATGAAATTGCCTTTTTTTTAAGTGCCACATTTGCTATTCGCACACATAACGGCCTTCATCCTTCTATCCGTATTACTACTGTTTATGTGCATCAACACTGACAATAAAACTCATATTGAAAAAAGCTCTTTCTGAACTTTTCCAGTGTAATGCAAGATCACGTCCCCTTGCTAAATGCGACTGTTATACATTCTAATAAAATTTTAGCTATTATCTTATCTTAATGTAAAACTTAAAATACATTAATTAATTTTGTTATTAATATTTAATATTATATTATTATTAGATTAAAAATGAACACAGTGATTTTTTTATCGTTTCTGAATAGAGTATTCGTAAACAAATGTTGACCTAGTAAATGGGATCAATGTCTTTGTCAATATTATCTTTAGATAATATTAATAAGTATAGTAATAATCATAATAATAATATTAATATTATTAAAAAAAAATAACTGCATTTAAAATGATAGATTACATAAGAAACTGTTGCCCAGATAAGACACATAATTTAACAAAAGACTGACGTACTATGAAGACAAACACCAAGTACTTAGTTTTTATTTTATCAACAGAAACTAAACTTCGGATAAGGATATAGTGGAGGAGAAACATTATTGCTCTATGCCTGTCAGACTGCTTTTTGTCAGACCAGAGCCACAGACGGCAAGCCAGGTGGTAGAGATGCTCTGGCACAACGGGTCATGCCAACACACAGGGGGCCTGTTTATGGGGGCCATGACAGGGGTTTTAGTCTGACCACACGCCTGGCATTTTCCCATGCATGTGGCAGCTATTCCCTGCAGGACGGTGTGTATTAGGCTGGCACATAGATGGGGGGACATGGTGCAAGGACAACTGTCGAGGGCACTGCTGATCCAGAACGCTGGGATGTTTGAGGCGCCATCACTCAGGGGTTTTAGAAGCAGCAGGTTGACTGGATCGAATCTTGATCCTCGTGCTGTGGCAGAACGGCACCATGGGATAGAAAATCGGGATTGTGAGTGGGCATGCGTTCATCTGCACATGCCTAACATGTGCTTCCTGCTGAGACTGATTTGTGTGCACAGACATAAATATGATTTTACAGTACATGAGTCCCAAGGGAACATCACAGTACCAGGGAAGCATTCTCAATTCTCTTTTGTTGGCTCTATGTTCAGCATATTGTCAGATAATAGCATTTCTTGCTTCTCAATGCCATTGTCACATGCTAGCAGAGTGTTGACCTGCTTAATGAATTCAATGGACCAGCTTAATTGACTGTCATGTTTCATGAACCTAACCTGCATTTGATGTTGGGTAGCCTGCTTTTGTTCTACATTATACTGCTGTTAAAGACATGGTAAAAAGAAAGGATTTTGGAAGCAATCTATTTTGACATGAATAAGGAAGGAAGGAAGGAAGGAAGGAAGGAAGGAAGGAAGGAAGGAAGGGTCAGCAGTATTTAACCAGAAGGAAAAGAAGGGAGAGGGTAAGAGGGAGACAAAGAGAAAGGGAAAGAGGAAGAGGGAAAGTGGAAGACAAAAATGTTGTTTTGCTGCCATTAGTAATGACCTGCCATTAAAGTCAACAGTCTAGGTTTAATATTTACTGGATTTAAATGCTGACTGTATACTGGATTCTTAAAAACAAACAAACAAACAAATAAATAAATAAATGTATTTATATATATATATATATATATATATATATATATATATATATATATATACAAAGCAACATGTGGACTCAGACTAACTAAAGTAAATAAAATGTAAAAAAATAATTAAACATTATTGCTTTATTAAGTAAATAATGATAGCAATAATAGTGGCTCATTGGTAGAGCATTGTGTTAACAGTGCAAAAGGTTGTGGGTTCAATTCCCAGGAAACACACATACTGGTAAATAACATGTGTAGCCTGAATGCACTGTAAGTTGTAAATGTATTAATGTAAATTATAATTGTTAACTCATTTCAAGCTTTGCAGTAAATGAATAAAAATAGTATATAGAATAATGTTAATAATAATAATAATAATAATAATAATAATAATAATAGTAATAAAGAAGTGTTTCTGTGGCTCCGTGGTAGAGCACTGCATTAGCAGTGCAAAAGATTTTGGGTTTGGTTCCCAGGGAACGTACATACTGGTAAAATGTGTAGCTTCAATGTACTGTAAGTTGCTTTGGATAAAAGGGTCTGCTAAACGCATAAATGTAAAAAAAAATGTCCTATAACGTTAACTTTTTGAGGTGGACGAACCACATTTTCTGAAGTAGTTGCAAATGACTTTTCAAGTTGACAGAAAACTGGGTCTCAACTAAAAAGGTGAAACATGGATTTATTCCTTGCAGCCCAGGATCTGCAGGGGGCTGCTTCAAAAGTGCCTACACACTATAGGGCCCGGTTCCACCATTCAGGTTCTAACACGCGCACACACACACACACACACACACACATACAGTGGTCGGTGCCAGTAACACTTTTGCTTGGTCAGTAAACAGTTGACCGTCCTTGTCACTAAAATGTTTATGTTGTTGGCACAGGCTTGCAAGGCTGGCAGCGAGGCTCTGGACTGACTGAGAATGGATTTAGAAGCTTCAAAAGACACACATAATAACAAAGAGAGAAGAGAATAATTGGTGACACTTTACTTAATCCTGCTTTATTGTACAGTGTGTATTCTGGAGTCAAACTGTAACACTGAGCAGATCTATGATTTTCATCTGGTCGATGATACATCATCCAATAGAATCTTAAAGACTTCAGTTGAATGAGTGTTTTATTTAATAATACATTTGCAGTTATTAGTTTTACCTTTGCAGGGCCACCTGACACTTTAAAGAGTACAGTATATACATAAAATGTATTCATATTCTTATGCCCCCCCCCCACACACACACATAGGCATATATCTTAATTATAATTTAGACTGTTAAGATAATAATATACTCTTTTTCATGATGACTTGTCCACTCCTCCTCTCTCTCCTTAAGATGACGTGCAATCTCAGTCAAGTCGATAAAAGGATGAGACGGGCTATCATGCATTCCTCAGACAAATCTGCTGTAATCCACGTACTGTTATCATTTTCCTCCCCTTTAATCTCAAGTCCTTTCTTTTCGTCCTCCTTGTGGTCTTTTCCTTCTTTCGGGTTTGAGAGTGGGTACACAGAGATGAAAGAAAACAGAAAAACTAGACAAAGCACAACAAGCAAAGACTCTCCTTCACTTTCTTGGCTTATCAGATGTCATTTCCTGTCTGCTATCTTGCCTGGTATATTCATCCGGTTTTGGTGTTTGGTGGTGGTCACAGTCAGGGGTCGGATTTGTTGCAGATGCATTACATCAGATGAACAGGCAGGCAAATCTCAAACCGACCCCCATCCATCTCATTAGGGATGAACAGATGAAATGAGGGATTACACCCTCCTTATTAGGACCAACAGAACTGGGACCAGTACAACCATATGTGTCCGACCAGTGTAATCGCATTTAATCAGAATGAGATACTCGACAGAATAAAAAAATAAAATAAAGACAGCCTCATTTGATGGTACAACATCTGTCAGGGCCTAAATAATAATATCCCATAATGCCAGAGTGTTTGTACACCATGCTGCACTTTGTCAGGCCATAGTTGTTGTTTGTGCTCAAATAGATATGGTAGATAGAAAGGCAGTCCAACTGCACAGAGACAAGCTCCCATATTTCAGCTTTTGTTATGTTTCTGTCCTCATTTTTCCATCCTTTCACATTAAATATGCTTCAGAGGCTTCTTGTCAACTTTGCGTTTCGCTGTTGGAGTCATTAGAGCAGCGACTGAGATCAAAGGTTGCACAAAGTCAGACAACATTACTTTTGCCATACCAATCTAAAACACACACACACAAAACCTGAGACGAATGAAACCACATTTAATGCTTTCCAGGCCTTTAAAACTACAACTGCCTGCACCTGTATATTGAGATACAGTAGTGATGGATGTTTGCAAAACACTGTTTTGTGAAGCTTCAAATTTGAAGCATGTATCAAACTACCAAAGCCACATGATTTTAATATTTTTTACATCACAACTGTTTTTGATATTTCAATGGTTGCAGTTAGGGAGCGATGATCTGTGATCTCATAAACCAGTGTCTTTGTGGTTTTCCACAAAACCACATCAATTTTTGAAATTTCTAGACTCATTTGTGTAACAAAAAAAGGAAGAGTTCTAGTAATGGTAGTCATTTCTTATTGGCCTGATTAATCAAGCACTCCATAGAACACACAAAACATCCCTAAAACTTAATAAAATAAGTTGTTGTACACAGACACTTCATAATTAATGAAATTAGATTATTTGTTAATTGCATTTTATAGATTATACTTTTAATATAACATGTGAAATTGGACTGTAAAAGGCATGTAAAAGGTATACATTTTTGAGCTGACTTTCAATGCATTTACAGTGTTCTGACCAGCAGGCCTTATCCACATGTGGCATGGCAAGCACTTTAATAAATGAATCATTTTTCTGATTCAAAGTTTTCAAAAGCTTCATTTCTCCCATCACTAGATTAAAGGCAAATTAAGTAAAAAATGTCTGTGAAAGTTACGTAAAAAAATGGTTGCTACGGTTGACAGAACTTTACCATACTAAAAGACCGGTAGAACATTTGATGTTTTACAGACTGAACTTAAATTTACAGTAAAAAAGTATAGTAATAGTAACATATATTCACAATAGTAAAATAATTCACTAAGTACGAGACAAAACTCTAAGATACATAAAAGAAGAGAAATGCAAACGTGAAGTGTCACATTCAGGCCAGCTGCGAGCACCGAAGGGCGTGTAGATCTGTCAGCGTCTGCTTTGATAGGTCGAACATCATGCTTGTCAGCATCTGCAGCCATTCGTGCGCTGTGCAGCAGCAGAGGCAAGGAGACGCTGTCTGTTGTTTGCAATGGATCTACCTTTCAGACTGACAAACAGAATGCACACTCACAGCATGGAGGAAGAGGCATTCTGACAGCAGTGAGAGTCCTGGCATGGGAACTGTGACTCAAGCGCACTGCTGCTGTGGAGTTTGAGCTAAATCAGCGGTATATGTCTGTTGACTGACATTTACATGCACTGATATAGACATATAATAATGACTTTAACATGGTAAAGGTGTTGGGATTTCAGCAGAATTGTTTCCCTCAACCTAGTCTTGCATAGCCATGCCTTCAGACTGACGGCTGAAGGTCTGGAATTCATGGTAGCTTTCATTGCCCAATGCCCGCCCATGTCAAAAAAACCAATGAGAGTTAGTTTCATTCATCGTCACATTTTGAGGCATGAAAATGTTGTCACAATAACAGACCAGTGTGTAAAACTCTGGGATGTATTTTATAGATTCTGTGTTTTCTGGCTGGAGGAAAACTGCAAACATATATGCCAATCAAGCACACACACAAATACACACGCAAACAAAAAACTGACCTTCAGAATAAAGTTATCTGCCCTTGCTATTGTAGTATGCAAAATTAAATGGGATTTACATAAACTACATCTACTGCTCATTAATTAAAACACTTCTTATTCATAGAATATACAGCATAATCTTCATATATGCAAATCTGTGAATGGTGTAAATAAATACACACACCTACACACAAACACACGCACACACACAAACACACACAGAAAAAATAATTTTCATACCTTAATTTGGTCAACAGGTGAATTTGGACCCAGATGAATGAAAGTGTCAAGATGGACAAACAAACAAACAAAAGAGAGAGAAAGAGAAAAAGAAACATTAGAACATTTTAGTATCTGTGCTCCTTCAACAAGTTTCAGTATAGCACTATAAAAAAGCCCACACACATTATTACCCCACACAGAAATCTTAATACTCCTGCTTAAGGGCTGCCATGAAAATATTAACCGCATCTAATGCAGAAGCATCCCGCCATTCATTTTTACTCATGTCAAAGTAAGCGATCTGTGATTAATTTTGCTCAGCATTTAATTATTTTTTCCCCACTGTCAGTCCCTATTCATCTGCATTGTGGAATCTGATCTACGACCCCCATTGTACGCCCGGGGTCTGGATGTCTCCCAGCAGTCACCATTTCACTAATGCGGCTGCTTTCGTGTGGTGTGATGCACTGCTCAGGCTTTTCCAAATCCATTGTAAATCGCCTTTCCTGATCGTCTCTCTCCTTCATAGATCATGGAGATGTCCTCGAGATAGCACCCTTTGTCTGCCGAGACTCCAAGCTCAAATAACTCTCTCTGATAGCTGTTTCTGCACCGGGTTGTATGAAATATCCAACAGTGGTACACAGACACACGGATGCCCATTTGAAAACTGATACGCGGCTAATCTGCAGAGACAAATCGCCAGGGCAAACAGTGTGTAAGGAAAGAAACGAAACATAAAAATAACATTTAACAATGACACCAGACGCTTGTCCACCTGCAACACAACAGCAGACATTTCATTATCCTACAGCAAAGTTTTGCTCAAGGCAAGAGGAATGATAAATGGTCCAGTCGGGCCCCATGATATAGCCTTGCAGCTTTTGCACTGTATGTGAACAGATGTGGACAACATTTCTGATAATGCAAGTCTGAAGGAACGAGATACGGACCACTAAACAAACAAATCCAATGTACACGAAACGGACATAGCATGCAATATAAAACACTGTATCTATCTCTCTATGGCACTTTCTTCTAATACATTCCTAATACACTCTTCGACTCTGCGCTGTTTGGAAAGCTCACAATTGACAGTTATTTGAAGGATTCTCTGTTAGTTTGCTATTACTACACAGAGAGGCGCTCCAGGTTACAAGAGAGACTTCAGTAACAGTCTTTCCCAGTGTCAACCACATCAGTGTAACGATCAAACAGCATCATCCAACTTTAAAGAGTTCTACAACACCACAGAAGCAACAGCCCGTCTGATTACTTGCATCTAAAAGATCATTTCAGGGAGATTTATTGTCAAATCCACTTGGGATTTTGGATGAGGATCAACCCTTTTCTCCTTTTTTGGAGGGTAACAAAAATTGACTTGAGCTCTATGCTTATTAGCCTTAAAATCAAAAGAGCCAGTGACAAAAAATAGACTGCAGATAACAGATAATTGCTCAGGTACCCAACAAAGACACGCATAAAAGCATTTATTTTTATGCATATTACATTGATGTGTGTTAGATTAATTGATTTTCTGAGACACTGCTTGATAATTGAGACTGTTTAGATTTTTGGCAATTAAAAACCATAAAAAAAAAAAAAAGGAGTGAATGGATTTTTGTCATTGTAGGGTGGTTGTGTCCACACACTACTAAGACATTTATATACAATTACCATGTAAAAGTGAATTTAGCAACCGATGTCCCTATTAAACTTTAATTTAATCAACATATTCTGAAAAAAAAGAAAAAAAAAAGTATCATGATTTCCTCAAAAATATTAAGAAGCACAACTCACTGTTTTCAACATTTATAACAATTAGATTTTTTTTTTTTTTAATCAATATTTATCAATCAACGATAACAATTTATGAAGGTTCACGTCACACTGAAGACTGGACAGATTATGTTATTATAAAAACCTGTATAATTATATATTTAATGTATTCGTTTCATTAAATTGTAAAAATATTTCCCAATATTTCTGTTTCTACTGCGCCGGACGACTCATAAAGCACACTGTGTGTTAGAAAGGTCATGCCAAAGTTATTTCAGTCACTTAGTCTGGGTTAATTAAGGCAGTTCTTCTCACAGAGGGAGAAACTTTTTAAATTAGGCAAATAGGAAGTCTACAGGAAGTCCAAAGAACAACGAACAATACAAAGGTAAAACACGGCTTGATGTGAAAATGCAGCAGAGTTATAAAATGTGGAAAACAACAAAACAAAAGAACGGATTACATATTTGTTTACACAGATAAATTCAGTAGCTAGCGTTCACTTTTAGCAGATTTCAGCTGGCATTAAATAAGGATTAAGCTCTGCTTACTGTATTCAACTGTGTAAAGAACAACATTGTTTTCTAGAATTGAAATACAAGTCAAAAGAACTAATAACTAAAAACATTAGTGTTGTTTTCCATCCACTGGAGGAATAGCATGAGGCCAACACAACACAACCACAAATGTCCTCATTAAAAAAGAATACTAATTCTTTTATAGGCTGGAGTTAATAAGCGTGTGATGTGGCATGTAATAATCAAAGCTAATAAGGGAAAGGTAACGGTAAATATAATGCCAAGGACAGAACTATTTAATTGGCTTCATGCCTAGTTCTTTCATTTCAGTTCAGTTTAAAGCAAAACAGTTTTCTTAAAGATTATAATGACATAATATGGACAAAAGAATGTGTCCAGCACACCCATGTATCTTTGTTGTGCATATAATTTAAAATAATTGTCATTAATAGACAGTTAGTCCTAACAAATATCTCCCAATCTTCTAGGAAGGCTTTCCAGTGTTATGGTTGCATGGATTTGGCATTCCAGTTCATCCTAAAGGTGTCCAATAGAGGTTCAGGTGTGGGATCTGTCAAGTTCTTCCATGCCAGACTCATTAGACCATTCCTAGATGGACCTTGCTTTGTGCACGTGGTGAAAAATGGTCCTTTCCAAATTATTTTCACAAATTTGGAAGCACAGAATACTCCATGGCATTAAGATTTATCTTTACTGAACTTAAGAGGACCAACCAGAAACAAGTTAATTAGAAGGGTGTCTGCATACTATCGGCATTTAGTGTACTTTGAGAGACAGGCGACATAAGAACATTTGGAAAAGAAATAGGAATAAATCAGAACTATCACAAAACTGGTGAAGGATGTTCAGCTTTAATCACAAAAGCACATTAATCATATTCCTGACAGAAATATCCAGAGAAATGTTCAAATAATTAATCTAAAATGATTCTCTTGAGCTAAGCATGTATCATCTCTAGTTGAAAAATAATTTATTTTCTTTTTTTTTCACACACTTAAAAATGACAAAACCAGGCTTGGATTGTGAAACAGGACCTTCTCGCTAAGCTATTTTCTTTTTCTGTTTCTTTGTCCACATGTAAATGATGACTTAATGGATTTTTAGCCTCAGCAAACAGAAATTAAACCATACCTTATGCAGCATGTCTTGGATAATTGCGAAAAGTCTCATTCAGTCAAGGGACAAATTGACACTCAGCAATGTGAATCAATGAGCATGCATCTTTATTGGGGAACGAGGGGTCGTTAATCCATTTTGCAGTCAGAATGGGTGGACGGACGTGCCTGGGCCGGATCTATTTGGGTTTTAATCTGACCTTCAGATGTTATGCACGGACAGTGCTTTTTATTGGCTTTTAATTACCTGTGTGAGAAAGCCCATTTCTGTGGGAATTGATTATACATTAAGCTCTCTTTCTTCAAAACCAAAGGTGTAAGATGGGGTACACTCCACATACGTAGCTTCATTTGGAATATTATAAAAAGTTATTTCCCTACAGGCTTCAGATGTTTGAATATATATATATATATATATATATATATATATATATATATATATATATATATATATACACTGTATAATGACAAAGATGATTTAAAAAACAACAACAAAACACACACACACACACACACACACACCCCTCAGTCCTAAAATGACTTTTTGTCTTTAAGGCCTTCAGGTTGAACCATATTTCCAGATAGTGAGAGTGTGTATTTGATGATTCTAAACGCTGAGAAAGGAGGCAGTTCAACACATTTTATTGTCCTGCCACTGGTTGGCACAGTAATTTACTCCGCTGAGGAAAGAATACGGAAGGTAAATAGAAAGTGTGAAAATGGAAAGAGGTAGTTGCTTGGTAAATAAGTGACAGTTAGCCGCTCTTTCTAAGGTTACAATTTCAATCCACCAGTCATTTCTCCCACAATAACTATAATGCAGAGATGAGTACAATAAAATATAATAAAGTAAAAACTAAGGGAAGAGGCAAAAAAGAGAAAATAATCAGAAATGTGTGTGATAAAAAAAAGAAAAATACAAATAAGGAATAAAGAAGGAAGAGCAATGAGTGTATGGAAAGATGAAAAATCTCAAGTGAAAAGAGCTTTGGGCAACCAGATATCCCTGAACAACTTTTGGACGAGCATGTCAGACAAGTTGTTAACACACTTCTCAAAGTGGTTTCAATACTGTAGCTCTGATCAGTTCTGAGTGATGTTGTGTTAATCTTACTATAAATAACTATACGGCCATCCACCCCGCTAATGCTTTTAAGATATTCAGATATTAGAATAATAGTCACCCTTTACTTTTGAAAAAAAAAATTGTCTGTTTGTGTTCACCGCCAGCCTGTGAGTTATAAACTGATATTGTCATTCGTTATGAACAAATCATTATCGAGCACCGCGTTAGATCAGTCAGGTCATGTTAGTCATGCTTGCATCAGCTGACAGTCAGCTGTTCCTGGCGTGTACCAGTCTCGACACCTATCACCTGCGGTCTATTTAAATTCACATTGTTCAGTGTCTCTTCCATCGCATTGCTGCTTGCAATTAACTCAGTCCTCCAACCCCAACTCCACCAACTGAACCTGTAATCTGATCTAACTGTTCTTTCTTTACAGTGTCTTCATTGAAAGCAGACTCTATGACATTTTGTTTACAACTCATATAATTGTGGATTGTAATTATATATGCTTATAATAGTTATGTTCTGTACCCCGGGGGGGTTTGTCTTGCTGCTATCCCCGCTTTATCCAAGCATGGCTGCCTGGACAGGCGTGAGGAGTGTTGCCCAGAACATAACCATACCGCCAACACTAACTGTATGCAATTATAATTGTCATAAATATACTTGACGGAAGTGGTCCTGATTGAACTGCTGGATATATTAGTGAAATAGTTGATCTGGTTTTTAAAATCTATTCATTTACTCACATATGCTGTCTCAGCAACCTGGAAGTGAAGTTCGTAAATAACAAATAAAAATTTTGGTCTGTTCATCACTGAAAGCTATTGTATTACTTACATGTACTGTACACTGAAAAAAAAAAGTGGTTCAAAAATTATTTTCTCTTAAAAAGTGCTAGTAAATTTCACAAACAATTACAAAGAAGTACATAAAGTAACCTTAAATTTTGAAGTTGAAAAACTGAAATTGTATTTTGTTGTAAAATGTAGCCTTATATTCATTAATATTTGATTTTCAATTTCATTTCTTACAGTTTACAATATGAACTATTGTATATATTTATACAATATATTCAGTTTATACATTTTATTTGTTTTATTCATTTCTTTATTCATTCTTTCATTTTTTATTATAAAAAATGTTTTTGTTAATTGAAATGAAGCTAAAAAAAACAAATAATTATATATATATATATATATATATATATATATATATATATATATATATATATATATATATATATATATATATATATATATATATATATATATATATAGCACTGCTTTCCAGATGAAGAGGTA
Organism: Carassius gibelio; assembly: GCF_023724105.1. Lineage (NCBI taxonomy): Eukaryota > Metazoa > Chordata > Actinopteri > Cypriniformes > Cyprinidae > Carassius > Carassius gibelio. The sequence continues at coordinate 21,121,916 of NC_068382.1, forward strand.
ATTAGAGTAAATGACAAAATATTCCTACAGTATATAGGTGATCTATCACTTTAAATGGTTTTAGTTGAAATGTTCTTTAAATATTCCAGAACTTTTTGTTTTGGCTTCCTTAAAGGGAAAGACACCTGCTAACTGCAACCTTTTTATGGCTGTTATGATCAAAGAAAAAAAATACTTTGAGCTAAGGTCAATAACAAGAGCATGTTCTGGAAGATTTCTCTGATCACAATGTTCTTTTAGCTTCAAGGCTTCCTTATTCTGAGGTAACATGAAATAATGGAGATTGATCAGGCAGACAAAGAACATTAGACTGGAACAGAATCTAAACATCACTACTACGACAGCCGACTTCAGACTTCAGCATCTCTGTGTCAAAAACACAATGTTTTTTTTTTTAACATAAATAACAAAAAAATACAAACCCCCTGTATCAGTCACTGTCTGTTTTTAAGAAACACGTTTAACACATGTCAACATTTCACATGTTCTGAGAAGCACGGCTCAGAGATGAAACAACAAAAAACTAAAAAAGACAAAAACACAGCTCCTCTGGGACCTGTCCTCCTTAAGTGCACACACTCCACACACACTGAAGATTGAGTCTGTAGGCCAGGATGGATTTGAAATATCTCCTGCATTTCTCATCCTGAACTCAATTATAGCTTTCATGGGATGAAATCCCGTTAATTGCTGCCTTCCCACTCTCAATTCCCATGTGTACGCTATTCCACATGTATTGACTTCATCAAATATTTGATGTTATGACAAATTATTTCCACTCATGTTATACTGTTGAAAGCATTATATTAAACTATATATATATATTATTATATTAGCATTATATATATATTATATAAGTAATTCTTATACTGTATATATAATTCATTCATTCATTAATTCATCCAAAATAAACAGCAGAGAGACTCTAAAATTGAAATAATAAATATGGGTTGGAGTTTTTTTTTATTTTATTGTTTTCTTCAGTTCAAAGCTCAGCAAACCTACATGCAGTTCTTTTTGTTGAGTTGGATTATGGCTGAAGGTGAGGAACACATTTGCCATCCTCATCAAGAATTGTACAATTAGAGAAATAGTGTGCTGACAAAAGAGGGAGGGAATGCAGTAAATATTTATGAATAAATGCATTTTAATGAATTTATAATTTTATGCATGGAGAAGCCGAGTTGCTCTCTGTATCGTTTCAAAATAATAAGTAGAAATGGTATTGTGCATCTATAGTACTGAGATTTAAGAAGCTAATTCTGCCTGATCAAATTAATGAAAATTACTTTTGCTGGATTCATATTCATATGAATCATATTAAATCACACTTTTGAGTTCATTAAAACCACATGAAGCACATTTATTAGATTACCTATTTTTTTTAAGCAAATGTCACGGCATACATTTTTAAGATACATTTTCAAGAGGGGTACTAAAGAACACACACACAAAAAGATATTCTGTCAAATGGTGACATAGGACCCCACTGACTTTCAATGGACAAAAATATCTTGTATGCACACAAGAAGGTTATATAGGTTGAAAGTTATATGGAGAGTTATATGGTGATCAGCCGAAATGGTGACTGAATGTTTCATTTTTGGGTGAACTATGCCATTAATCATTGAACTGAGAAAATGAACTGTTCCTTAGCTTCGTCCTTGAGGTACATCAGCAAAGCAGGGAAGAGACATAAGAATAAGGAGTAAAGCCCACTTGAGGGTGATGAGGTAGGATTATACCATAAACCCACACTCTCAAGGCCCACCGAGCTGAAGTAGTTCACCTGCGGTGGGCAGATTGCAGCTTTAATCTGACACTGACAGACTATGATCAACCTGTGATGATGACCCACACACATGCTAGCAACAACAGCAGCTAGTTCTGAGGTTATCTGTCTTTCCCTTTACACAGCGCTGGTCAGTATACAGTAAGATCGATCATCTATGTGCCAATGAAACTGCTATGTAGAAGTCAAGTGAACAATTAACTGAAGAGTTAGTATGTGTGAACTACACTGATTATTGTTTAAACTGATTACATAAAATATTAAATAATACTTTATGAACTGTCAAATAATAAAATGAAATAAAATAAAAGATACTAAAATATCAGCTTGTTGTATTTCACTACATATTTTAACAAATTGTTGGAGGTTGGTGCTTGGAACTCTCCTCAACCACCAACATTAAGTGAAATCAGAACGAGAATACAGTTTTTCTAATCATGTTCTTTGTGTACAGTCACACACACAAATGTGACACACACACACATGTTTGTTTTTGCGAAAAGTGGGGACATCCCATAGGCGTAATGGTTTTACTGTACAAACTGTATATTCTATGGCCCTACACCAACCCTAACCCTAACCCTCACAGGAAACTGTGCATTTTTACTTTCTCAAAAAAACTAATTCTGTATGATTTATAAGCGTTTTGAAAAATGGGGACATGGGTTATGTCCTCATAAGTCACCCTCTCCTTGTAATACCTGTGTCATACCCATGTCATTATGTCACAGAGTTGTGTTCTGATATGTCACAAAAACAAGAGCACACCCACCCACACACACACACACACACACACACACAATCACGTCACATAATGTCCTTCTCATCTCATCCCAATCCTATTGCTGTAATCCCACTGTGATAATGCTATTGTTTTTGGTTTTCACTCTCCAGTCCTTCTGTTTCGATCAGTGACATCATAGCATCGGCTTTATAAATACTGCTTATTTGTCCTTTTTGTAAATAAGCGCTCACTGGATTAACATACACATTGGCAGTATTATCTTTTATTGAACTGGGAAACAAGTTAGCGTGCATTGGAAAAAATGCAGACGCTGCTGATTAGAACACACAACACAGCGCGCCCATGCAGACTGCAGATTAATTAACGGACAAACAGGCTTTATTGATTTCTCAGTGACATTGCAGTGGGGCAGAGAGAGCGAGGGTTATCACCTCCCCTCCATACTGTTCTGAATCTCTGCCATCCTCTGCATTCATTAAAGGAAACGGCCAGAATTTCCCCCAAATCGCTTCCATGTGGCAGTTATTTTACACTACTCAAGACTGTTTTAAATCCAAAATCCATGACAGGATATGAAAACCTGCCAAAGTTGTGCTTACAATATATATATTTACATTTTTCCCCCATACTAACTCAAGCAGAACAGTGACCCAAATCTGCAACACTTGATTGATATGAACTGATTGTTGCATTTCATTAGTTAAAAATGTTGCTTGCTACTCATTTTACTTTCATAATCTGATAAACAGTGGCGTCCAAAAGACTGAGACCACTAATGCTTCTAATGCACTGTTTTGCATTTTTACATTATTATTATTATTAATTTTTTTTTTTACAAATTAAATTATCTACCATGGAAGTCTAATACATACATACATACTAAATAAAATAAAATAAAATAAAATACCGTATTTTCCGGACTATAAGTTTTTCACTTTTTTCATAGTTTGGCTGGTCCTGCGACTTATAGTCAGGTGCGACTTATTTATCAAAATTAATTTGACATGAACCAAGAGAAATGAACTAAGAGATATGAACCAACAGAAAACATTACCGTCTCCAGCCGCGAGAGGGCGCTCTAAGCTGCTCAGTGCTCCTGTAGTCTAAACTGAAGACATAGAGCGCCCTCTCGCGACTGTAGACGGTAATGTTTTGTCTTGTTTCTAAATAAATGCGACTTATAGTCCAGTGCGACTTATATATGTTTTTTTTCCTCATCATGACATATTTTTGGACGGATGCGACTTATACTCAGGTGCAACTTATAGTCCGAAAAATACGGAAATTCTTTTTTGGGGGGAATAAATAGATAATTAAGTGAAATCAGAAAAAGAATACTTTTGACTAAAACTGCTATTATTATTTTTTTTTTTACTTTTTTTTTTTCATTACAAATTATTATTATTATTATTATTATTATTATTATTATTATAATTGTCAAACACATATTGTGTAAAAACTACAAATTGTGACTTCTGTTATTATTCATAATTGCAACTTTATTTATTGTAAATGGGAACTCAGTATATCATAACCTTTATTTCTTTATTTCTTATTTTGACTTTATTTCTTATTTTGACTTTTTTCTCACAACAGGACTTTATATTTACAATAGCAAAATAATCATAATCATAACAATCATAGTTATTATTATTTGTTAGTTTTGATAAAATATTACATTATTATTATTATTATTACTATTATTATTATTATTATTATTATTATTATTTTAAATTAATAATAAGTTGCAGCAAAGAGTTGTGCACAAAAAGACTGGAAATGTACATTAAAACGTGTAGGGTAAATAAAGTAAACAGTTTTAAATCAAGTAAAGGCCAGCTGGCCTTTGGGTCAATGGCAAACTCCCAGAAGGAGTGTGCAGTGAGCTCTGGCCAGAGCATGACGCCTGTTCCTGGACACAGAACCCCTTTATCACTGCATTACAGGAACAGAATGCAGCCCAGGACTCTCTAGGACTAAATAAACCAGATGCCCAAATTATACCTAATTATTTCCTGACAAAATGGTTTCAAGATGGCCCAATGCTACCGTCCTGTTGTTTAATGTGGGGGCTGGGGTCTTACTGGAGCGTGAAGGAAGGAGCCGGTAAAGAACAAAGTGTCGTGCAGTTTTAGTAGACAGAAGTATATTCAGGCATCTCGGGATATCTACTGGACGTCTGAGACACTGTTGCTAAAGTAAAGACTGATGTAGCCACACAGGCGTGAGCTTCAGTTCTTCAAATATGGAAATGAGTTTGGCAACTAAAAAAAAAAAAAAAAGTCTGGAAGGTCAAATTGAGTCTCAGACCAAGATTCATAAATTAATAAATCCTTTCTCTTCATCTTTGTCTTTCTGCTGCTATTTTTCATTGTCTCTCTGTCTTCCTGTCTTAGTCTTTTTCTACCTATCTCCATGAATTTAGATTTTTTTCCATTACTGTTGTGTAAATGTGATCTAAAAACCTTTTTTACAAGGTTTTACCTATCAGAACGTGGCATTCTTTCCAATACAGCTACATTAATTAATTGCAAAGTTCTTTCTCTGGATCACCGTTTCTCTGTCCCTCTCCCTGCTCACCCTTTTTTCCATTAGTGTAACAAGTTCCAAATTGTCCAATATCCCCCCCTGCCCCTGCATTTCTTTAGCATTCATTACCACAGAAGTATCTCAAAAGCCAAAACATTGTATTTTATAAGCTTTATAATGTCATTTATAGTTTGGATTAGATTTGATTAGCATTAATTGGATATGGATAATTGAAAATCTAACAAAAAGAATCACTGTAATATTTTCTGAAAGAATTGCAGTTGGTCATCTTGCCTTTTATTTGCATATTGAATTGTAATTGCTCGTTTACTTCTAATATCTAGTGTAAATCTAGTGTGTATCTGATGAATCATTCACTCCACCGAATTGTTCAAAATCACTGACTCATTCCCGAATAAAACAAATGACTGTGTTTGTGAGTGAGTCACTGACAAGACATTGATTCATTAACTCAAAAAAGGGGGTTAAAGACACTGATTTATTCAGGAATGAAACAGGTGACCATCTTTACGAGTGAATCAATGAGTCATTTATTTAGTGATTTATTAATCTTTATGAGTGAGTTAAACATACATTCAACCGGCTCATTTGTCTCTCCATTGCTCCACCTTCATTGCTTAATTCCTGCACCTTGCTCTATAACTCGAGGGAATAATATGTGAGGAGGTTAAAATACACACAGGTGTGAAACAAGGTGCCTTGTGAAAGTTAGTGTTTAAAAAGTGTAGAGCTTTATTCCACAGAACACCCTTGCTTTTTTTCCCCTGTTCCCCGGTGAATTGTGGGACTTTGAATAAATAACGTGTTTGATAGCTGAAGTGTATGAATGCAAAGACTGACAGAAGACCTCTGGGGGCTTTTCTCGCTGTGAAATTTTGCCTGCATCTCTTTCTCTCTGTCTTTCTCCAGTCGCCCCAAATATACCGCCTCTTTCTTTCTCCTTACATCTGCCCTGTAAGTGACGTCAGGAACTCCTAACGCTTGACAGATTTAGAATGGAAAGTGTCTGAGAGGGTAACGCTGAGGGGAAGATTGTTTTGGGGCATTTTAGGAATCTACATATTCAAGTCAAGGTGAACTGCTGGGTACAACTCATTTTGCTATTGTAATGTTACATAAGTATATATATATATATATATATATATATATATATATATATATATATATATATATATATATATATATATATATATATTAGGGCCGGGACTCGATTAAAAAAATTAATCTAATTAATTAGAGGCTTTGTAATTAATTAATCGAAATTAATCGCATTTTAATCGCTTATAAATATTTGACCTGAGAACAATTTAGAAGTTGTTTTTTTTTTTCACAAGGATTTATAGTATACCATTGAATAATGACTGAATACATAAGCTTAAGCAACAAAATATTGTTTATTTTTGTTCAACCAAGTCTAGCAGACCAGTGCAATTTTTGCCATTAAGTGTAGCAATAGCATATTTAGAAACAATTTACAAATAGTACATTTCAGAATTTCAGGAAGCTTATAGGTGCTGGATCCTTCTGTAAAGTCTTTTTTAAGTAAAACACAATACTGTCAATTACATTCAGAACATTGGAAACCCTGACTATTAGAAAACATCTCTCTGTTGCTTCAGAGGCCATAACATACTAAGTCCAACTCTCAATAACCTTGGCCAAAACAATAAAGAGTTCAACATAAACTGCAAGTTGCACCAACAAAATAATACATAGTTCAACATAAAGTGTAAAGTCCATGCTAGCTGCTATATGTTTTGCGTTGAGGTGATACTTGAGGCTCGATGTGCTGCGTGATATGCGAACGCTAGTTGGTGCTCCAGTATAATCGGTCCGCCGACACTCATGCAGTGAGAAACGTTCCGCGGTGCAAAAATACGTTATTAAAAATGCGGGAATTTTTTTTCTGTAATTAATTAATCTTAGTTAACGCGTTATTTTTTGTGTAATTAATTAATCTCAATTAACGCGTTAAAGTCCCGGCCCTAATATATATATATATATATATATATATATATATATATATATATATATATATATATATATATATATATATATATATACGGTTATAGCTTTATTATTATTATCATATATATATTTTTTTGATAGCTTGGTTTCATTGCCTTTTTTATGTGCTTTTTTTTTTTTTAAATATATATATTTCTCAGATAATACTTCAGCTTCCTTCAAATAGTTAGACAAATAGTTTATTTTATTTTATTTTATTTTATGCAAGAATAAAGGAAAATCCAGGAATTAAACAAGTGACTTCATTTATAACTTGAGTCATTCATTTAACTGGTTCATTCAAGCACACTGATTTTTTTCAGGAACAAAACAAATAACCATTTTAATTAGGGAGTCATTTAATTGAATTGAATTGGTGAACAATGGGCATTGCATTCTAGCATGAAGCCAGACCAAATTGTACTATCAAACATACTACCATAGTTTACATACATAGTCTTATGACCTCCAGTATGTCATATGATTTAGTCATAAACTGCATCTTTACATGTGAACGAAAATGAAAAAAAAAAAAAACAATCACCTTAATGTGGTTACAACACTGAACCCCTTCAGCTGTGAAATGTTTTTTGTGTGTTTATCATTTCAGCTTTTAGGTTCTTTTTGAGTCCAGTCACCTAAAGTGTCACTCCTCAGAAAGCAGTTTAGTAGTCCTGAGGGGTTCTCGATTTGTCACGCCAGGCCTTGTGGGACAGGGTGCTGTTTTTGGCAGAAGGTCAGTCAACAGAAGCCTTAAGGTGTCTGAGCCTCTGGCAGTGCGATATGTTTCACTCCGAATGAAAAATAATGCGCCAAACTAGACGGATGAATAATCAAAAACCAACAACATAAAAAGTTGTTGCACCGCATACGTGAATATCGACCCAAATAATAATAATAATAAATATACTTACAATAATATAGACTTACAAACACTTCCCCATATTAGATTGACAATATGTTTGTTCACACCAGGAACAGTAGGGGGTTAGAGAAATGTCAAGGAGGAAGAAACCGTCAAAGCGCAAACCAGCAAAGTAGAAAATGCATTGTTTGACACATCCGTGAAGTTTAGCCTTGCTGTTGTGAATATGATGCACGCACAATCTGATGTGACATGCATTGGCACACCTCTTCACAGAGCACTAGACTTCACAGAACACAGACGGTGTGTGATGTGATGGGCATGACCCCTACGTTGGTGACAACAGCAAAATAGGAGGAGAAGACAAAAATAATGTGATTTCAACACCAGCATGGCAGGTTTTCAAACCGCGTGCTTCAGCATATGGCATATTTGGGTTTGTATCCACCTGAAGATGAGGGGGGAAATGTAATGACTTCATTTCAAAACTGATATAACAATGTAAAGAATGATAAACATATGATGGATGGATGAACGAACAAACAGATAGATGTTACAATAGATATAACAATGGATGGATGGAGAGATTTGTCTCTGTTTCTCCCTTCCATTTCAAAGAGCTCCAGGTTAGGATCTAATGTCTTCCAGTCCTTCATCATCCTTTACTGTTCCTACAATCCATCATGTCACAGTTTCTGACCCGTCTTACTCCTGACCTGACCTTCTCCATCTCTCCTCCTTTCTGTCTCTTCCCCTGCCTCTGCTTTTGAAAATGGCACATTTGCATGTGTAACTCGTTCACTTGTTTTGATTATTAATAAAAGCATGCAGACGCAATCATCATTATTCCCTTTCTGCACAACAGATGTTCACAAAGAGCTGCTTTATAGATCCACACATGATGCCACTGAAATAGATTGACATTTCTTAAAGTAAGATGGGAAACTGGGACCTTTTGATATCGCTTAGATCTGAGTGTTCTCCCTCCGTCTCCTCCTTTCTCTTTTCTAATAGATGGTGCTGTGAGTTCTTCAGGAGTCTATATTTAACTAAATCAAATCCTTTCGTAGTATCACAAATGACAGTTCCAAGATCACAGCCCCTGAAACAACTTATACGGCCATTTAAAGCATAAAGAACAATCTACAGTTACTAATAAATAAATACATAAAATTTTAAAGTTTGTATTTCTGTATTTAATCAATGTCTGTGATGTTGTGAATAAAACATAAATACACATACTCTGGCAGGAATCAGTAATAGTTATCACATCTTTCCAGCAGTGTTTTCTGCACCACAGAAAATATATATATATATATTTTTTTTTTTAAGTTGTGAGTAAAAAATGTACACAAGGAAGCATTAAACTGATCAAAAGTAAGGCCAGTAAAGATATTTAAAATTGTACAATAAATAACAAATAAACAAACAAACAAATCAATCAATGCTGTTCTTTTGAACTTTGATCAAAGAATCCTGAAAAAAATCAGTACACTATATATTACACACACACACACACACATATGTATGTGTGTTTGCGTGTGTGTGTGTGTGTGTGTGTGTCATCATCTCGCAATTGTGAGATACAGTTTGACTCTAATGAGCTGATTCTTTTAACGAATAGTTCAAAAAGACTCAAAAATAAAATCAGTCTAAAGAACTACTCACTGATGTGTTCTGAGTCTGACTCCCTTTACTGACTGGATGTTTTTATGACAACATGTATTTGAAACGATGTTGTAAATGCCCTCTGGCACTGTAATCTGGGTAGTGGCAGGATGAACAGGTTTAAAGTAAACACCGGACAGGCTTCATTCACAATCTGGATTATAATGCATTTTAGCCTAGAGAGGTTTAGACACACTGACAAGTATAATCTCTCCGTGCACCTGCAGAGGTGATTCAAGAGACTCATATGATGGGAGGACATATGAATGATCGGGCACTGCACAGGAGAAAAACAGGTGCATTCTGGGAAAAGCTGATGGAATTTAATTAACACAAGATGATGTTCAGATGTCACTTTGATACTCTGATGCATACATTGCACACACTCACAAAGATACAACAGAACATTTACTCAGGCATTGAAGCAAAATCCTTCATGATAGATTCTCAGTGCCCAAGTGATGTGACCTAAATCCCGTTCAAATCTTCCCAGCTGGCTAGGTCTTACAAATGATTTTTAAAAAAGATCAAACTGTTAATGGCTGACATGACAAAACAGAAATCCCCTTAAATTCTTAAAATGCATTTGGTTCAAATGGTCTTATTACAAATGGCCTTTCTGTGAGTTGTGCATCCTTAGGGATTGAATGGTTCCTAGAAGTCAAAAGGCAAATCAAAAACTCCCTGTGGCAATCATCTTTTTCAAAAGTAAAGATGATTCGTGAATGAAAAATATATGTTTTTAATACTAAAAGGGAGATTGCTCATCTGTATCGACATATTTAGTTGTATATTAAAAAAATATTGATAGGTAGATAAACCTGTAGGACAAAAAGATTATAAAAGGTGACAGAATGAACAACAGGAGGTAGAGTCAGATAGGACAGTGTAAACAGCCAGGTGCCAGATCGCTGTCAGGGGCAACGATCTCTCACCTTCACATTCCACGCTAACTGCTGACCAATCAGAGCAGAGATTGACACCTTGCTGAGTCAGTCACCATGGGCCCTTTTGACTCATCAACACCAGAGATAAAACACACATACATACACTCATGCACACAAAACACACATACAAGCGCGTTTGTGCCTTAATGGTGACCTTGCTTATTTTACGACAAGGAATAGGTAATATATTGTCGAGAATTTTGCCCAAATGTTAATTATTGCACACTTTATCATGTTATAATTCAAAAATCTAATATAATATAATTAATAAAACACAATAATAATACAAATTTGGCAGCAATGGATGCTTGTCGGAAATGTCCAATTCATTAAAGGGATAGTTCGCCCAAAAATCTAAATAATATTAATATTATTAGAATAATATTCTAAATAATTATAAAATAATAATAAATAAAATAATGAAAAATGGGATATAATTTTTTTCAATCTTTTGCCCAGTGCTACTAACCAGGATGGTTTTTAAAGACATACTTTGAATATAACACAAATTGAAATACAAAACCAGTCATTTGTGAGTACATACTCCCAGAGGCCTGTGTGGTTTTCTGGGCATGCAGCCTAGAATACAAGTAGAAAACAGCCATGTCACGAGTAGAAACATGTAGAAATGAGTAAGGTACTTTCTAGCTGGATTTTATTGCAGTGAGTTGAAATTAATACTTTGAATGTTGGATTATATATTTGGGAAAAAGGAAAGACCCATAATGAGACTATAAAGGGAGATAAAGGCAACAAGAGAAGAGGCAGTCCATGTCTAAATCATCATGTATCATCTTACAACCACTGTTCCACAGGAATAGATCAGCCAAAAATAAAAATGTGGTCATCATTTGCTCACCATCATGCTCTCGTATAACTTCCTTTTTCTCATGTTCCGAGGTAAAAAAAAAAGTCATACATGTTTGGAACGACATGAAGGTGAGTAATTGATGACCCAGTTTTCATTTTTGCGTGAACTAGCTCCCTTAACCTGAAATTCTCCCGGCTCTCAACAGGTCCGCAGTGAAATATGCTTGGCTAGATTCATTCATCCCCCTGCGCCCCCACCGTCCTCCGAACATCACGCTCCAGAGCCCACTAATGACACAACGCAGCAATTCATTTCATTAAAGTGATTTCTCCTTTTTCTCAGCCTAATTCATTCCTTCCACTTTTTACCGCACTTGATTAAAAGATAAAGGAAAGCTTATTAAATATTAATAAGTGTGGATTGCTTTTAGGTGCTTGGCGTAATAATAGATTTTTCCCCCACTTTGCTTCGCTATAGGTGCGTCCTGGCCAAGCGCCTCTTCATTATCAGTTGTTTAAAGTGAAGCTTTCATTTCCTTTTGTGTGTGTGTGTGTGTGTGTGTGTGTCTAACCCATCCTTATAATCTGATATTTATTCACTGAAATGAAATATCATCACTGCTTCTTTTCTTCATATCATGTTGCTTTTCTTAAAGCACGTGAAGATGATTTATATCATTGTGACATTAAAACAACATCTGATGTGGGAATTCAAAATATGGCTAATAGTATTCAGACTAAATAAAACAGACAGAAGCAACTGCCGAAACCACCTTTGTTTCCACAGTGACAGCTGCACAGACTTATGGGATCTCTTACTGTGAGGTCCACCTGCTATTTCCTGATGAGGCAAAGCTCTAGAGTCACTCTCACTCCCCAGGACACCTCGCTTCTTCTCTTTCAGCTATTGTACTCAATCTCCAAAAACTCTTCTAAATGGTACCTGCCTGCACGACCAGTCGATACAGCACCAATCAGTTGGCCTCGGCATCAACCTGGAAATGAAAAGTCATCCCACACAGCATGCACTTCCTACCAGACGAACACACACACCCACCAGATCCTGACACACAATTGCTAGAGTGGAACCGCATTAAGAGAGTGAAACAGCGGGATAGACGTGCTCCAGGGTTCACACGTGATTATAACCTGATAAAAAGACAAACGATAAGAGAGAATCATTTTGCATATGATCTGAGCAGCAAAGGGTGAAACTCATGTCCAAATTCATCAGAGGAAATATATCCTTCCTCTCCCTCATCTCATTCTCACTTAGAACAGCTAGCCTTTCCAGTCTGCTTGCTTTGCCTCTTACATCGACATGAGTGCATGATTGCCACTCTGAGAACCTGAGTGCTTGTGCCGTTTTAGCTGAGAAAGGATATATACACCCAAATTGGCAGTTAGCAGGTGGTTTGTTTTTCTTAAACAATACTGGTAGATGTAAAACATTGTCAAATAACTGGAAATAAATGCTTCGGTCAGTGTACTCAAGAGGCAATGGCAGATAAATTACACACTATGAGAGACGCTCAGCTCACCTGCTGATATGAGCAGAATCAGAGCCTTCTAAGGTGGGATGAGACCAAAATAGACACGTTATTCTCTCCTCTATGGAATCCACACAGTTGTCCAAATGCAACAATGGGCCTCCAGCATTCTGGAACTCCTAACTCTGGAGTGATGTAAGAGCTATTTGTGTTCACCGCTGTGACTCCACAATCACCGTGGGCCATGAAAGGATAATGTGTTTGAGTGGATGTAATAATGGCGGGTTAAGAACTTTAGAATTAGTTTGAAGTCACCTGACTTAGAATTTTTTTAACCTTCATAATGTTTTTGTTTGCCTTTTCTTTTAAATGATGTATTTCTAAAAAAAAAAAAAAAAATTCAAATATTGTATAATATATATTGAAGAATTAATATTCAAAGGTGATAGGAACAAAAGCAAAATGTTGTCTTTATTGTTAGAATATTTCATATTTATTTGGAAATGAAAACATACAAACACACTTCACCTTCAGTAAAACTATTTATTCTTAATAAAAAAGGGTACAGTATGCATGCATGCAGCAACTTTATATCTTAGCATCTGTCACTGTTGCAAAGTTACAAACTTCCTCCTGTAACATAGATATACAGATAAAGACAGAATAAAAGAGTAGTAGAGTAAAATAAATAATGGATTTCCTGTTCTTGAACAAGAGAACCGGACCTGCACCACTGGGTCAGAAGAGCAGAGGTAAAAATTTGGAAAATTTGACCAGGGCCTCTGAGAGCCAAGCAGCCTGCAGCCAAAAGCACACACACACAAATAAAAGCCACATAAAGGAGACCAATGGTGTACTACAAATCCTAGGGACCTTATACAAATCATATACAAAGTGATGCATGTTTTTTTTTTTTAAGTCTCTACCCTGTTACTATATGCAGATAGTTCTCAACTTCATCTCCAGAGCTGCTCTGAAAGTCACTCCACAAACATTTTTCCATTTCACTTGAGAAAACTCAGATACAACCAGAAACTGAAAGGTCTTCACTAAAACCCAAAAATTAATTTTTATTTCAATTTTTTGTTTTGCAAAAATTAAACGGAGTTGTTACATTTATATTGAAGTATACATTATTAAAGATTAATTAAATTATTAATGTTTTATGCATTCATTTGATCACCACCAATATTGGTAAACAATTTCCATTCAATCTTAAAACAGAAAAAAGAAAAGAAAAAAAAGAAAAAAATCTGTTATTCTGTTATCGTTTGAATTTTTATAAAATATTAAATCGTTACAGTTTTATGAATTCAGCTGTTAAGATGTGGAAAACAAAACAACATTTGAATGAAACAATATAATAGATTTTATGAGGCCCTATCAAAAAATAAATATGTTTTTTAGATCCAGATGGTGTAGTTACAAAATATGGCAGCCAACTAGATAATACAGCCAAACCTTGACCTCTCGGTCCTCACACATTTGTCTGCTCAGACAACAGCAGCTCTGCTTCGACTACGATAGCACCGCAATGAATCAGATTCATAGGCACTGTTAATCTCGAAATACCTTCTGTTGCAGACATTTTATAATATTATACAGATTTTTTGTACTTTAACGAGAACAAGTCCATGCTCACAATACTGGATCTGATACTGATATCAGCCGAGTATAATTCAATGCTGATTATAATCAAAAATCCAAAAGCTTCTCCCAAATAATGGAGCTACAAAAGCTGCTACTGTTCCAGTTGCTAAGCTTACTATTGTTTCAAAGAAAAAGTTCCTGCTTGTTAGAGTGCTGAGACAATGACAAATATGTGTGTGTATTTGTGTGTGTGTGTGAGTAACAGCTCAACCATGCCATCAGCGTGACATGATGACAGAGGTTGTTTGCCTGTAATAGGGCTGGTGGGCGGCACAGCTCTCCACATCTTTCCCGCTGTTCTAAGGACATACTGACACTCCATGCACATTCACCACTACAACTACCAGCCCCCACACACACATGCACAGCTTGTCTAAATGTCTACCATCTTATCTTCCACAAACAACACCCTTCTGGCTATTATCGTACAATCTGTGTTCAAATTTTGCTGAAAATTACATATAATGAGCACTGACTACAGGAACATGAGCTTTCATTACTTGGGAATGAGAGGACATTGTGTTCTTGTTTAATGCTGTCTTAAAAACAAAGTATTCACTTGTCTGGCTCCATATTGGTTTTATTTCTCCCAAAAAAAACTTATGCATGCATATTACTCATATCTTTCCAAACTTGTATGACTGACATTTCCTTCATGGCACACAATATCCCAGTCAATTATTTCAGTAGAGTGAATTGGGACTGGGGCTATAAAAAAATATATATAAAAGCATAAAAATGGTCCATTGAACCTTTTTCCAAACCTTTGGAGCCTTATGATAGCTTTATGAAAGAAACAGATAGAAACGTTTTTAGCAAAGCATCACTCTTTTCAGTCAAATCTTTTGAATGAATCAGTTGGTCACTATTCAAAACCAGTGTGAAGGAATCAGGCTGAAATGATTCTAGAGTTCAATTTACTAAAGAGCATTTAAATTATCTTTTTCTTACATCGTATGACTTTACAATACTTTGAATAAAGTGAAATATTCACTTTACGTGGTGCTTTTGCGTCACAGCAAATGACTGGCCACTGCTCCGGGTGTGTGTGTCTTTGTGTGTGTGTGTGTGTGTTCACTACTCTCTGCTGTGTGTGTGCACTTGGATGTGTTGAATGTAGAGCACAAATTCCGAGTATGGGACACCATACTTGGCTACACATCACTTTCACTTTCGTGAAAGAGTGTTCAGAAACATCTTCAAAAACTCAACTTTGGTGTTGCAGAGAATGTAGTCATACTGACACACAAAAATATCTCTGTATCAGTTTTATTTTTTCTGACAACAGCAAATGTGCCCTCCCATGCTCACACACAAACCTTAACAAAAGGATCCAGTGGCTGTGCCTCTTCTTTTTTCCTTCATTCTCTCGGATCTAATCTGACCCAGTCCATAAACAGACAGGGGATATAAAAGGAACTGAAATAGCTCACTGCCCAACACATAACACAAGCCTTGCTGATACCTGACACACGGGATCATGGGTAAACATATATAATACCTCGGCCACATTCCAGGACAAGACGACCCTTCAGAGCCCCCTCTTATCGAACTGGTCTCTGAATAGATCTGCCATAGAGAGGACAAACAGGTCCTGACAATGGACAGCACTCCTCTAACTTGAAAATAGGGCTGAACTGAATGACTCCAAAAGAAGAAGGCATTGCCGGTGGCTATATTTATAGTGTGAGAATGATTTTTTTTATTTTTTTATTTTTTTTATTTACCCTTAGGCTATCCAAGATGTAGATGAGTCTGTTTCTTCAAGGGAACAGATTTGGATACATTTAGCATTGAATCACTTGTTTACCAATGGATCCTCTGCAGTGAATGGGTACTGTCGGAATGAGAGTAAAAATCAAACAGCTGATAAAAACAATAATCAACCAGTAATCCACACAATGCCAATCCATCAGTTAATGTCTTGTGAAGTGAAAAGCTGTGCATTTGTAAAAAAACAAATCCATAATTAAAGGAACAGTACACCTTTTGGAAAATAGGCTCATTCTCCAACTTTTCTAGAGTTAGACATTTGAGTTTTACCATTTTTGAATCCATTCAGCCGAGTCCGGCCGGACACTATTACACTTTTACACTTTTACACTTTTAGCGAAGCTTAGCATAGATAATTGAATTTGATTAGACCATTAGCATCTCGCTCAATAATGACCGAAGCATTTCAATATTTTTCCTATGTAAAACTTGACTCTTCTGTAGTTAAATCGTGTACTAAGACTGACGGAAAATAAAAAAAAGGCCGATATGTCCAGGAACTATACTCTCATTCCAGCTTAATAATCACGGAAATTTGTTGCATTATCATGGGTGCAGCAGACACAGTGATATTACGCAATGCCTGAAATAGTCACCAGCAACTCTGCTATTGCTGCAACTAAAACTAGTTGGGGACTATTTTCAGGTGCTGCGTAATATCACTCCACCTGCTGAACCCATGGTACGGCAGCAAAGTTCCTTGATTATTACGCCGGAATAAGAGCATAGTTCCTAGCCATACCCCTTTCAGACAGTAATGAGTGAATCAATGAATCACATGAATAACATGACAACTACAGTTAAGCTTCAGGCCTCAAGATGTCTCAAACAGCCATCACAAGATCTTTCACGTACCTGCTAAGAGAGCTCAAGTCTTTAAATGTAAATGAGAAGACATTGTGCTTTAAACAGACTGTAATTAAACACTGTCATTGCATGTTAGTTTGAACATAAATGGAAGTTATGTCATCATTACTAACCCATATGATTATATTTAATATAGTGTGTTTGACTTATGCATTGTATCTCAAGTCTACTTGTACAGACCAAAACTGTCATTAATAGCTTATAATATTTTCGTTCTTGCCCTTTGTGTTTGCATATATTCAAATATACATTTTATGTATATATATTTTGTGTGGTGCAAAAACCTTTATTTATTATATAAAAAATATTTATTGCTAATAGCTTCCTCCCATCCATTTATTGTATGTTTTAAGATTTATTTAAGAACTATCTCTCTCTTTAAATGCATATGATAGAAAAAACAGCTATATCATTAGGGGTCTGAGCTCTCACACCCAGCTGTGTGTAGGGGTGAAATAATTACAGACTGGCTACAGATAATGTCATGGGCATGAGATGGTTAATAATTCATGGCCTCAGACAGATGAGGGTGTGTGGGTGGAAACAGTGGCTGATGTTTCAGCCAAAGGCAATGGGAAGTGATGTAGAATGTCTGAAAACACTTAAAAATGTACATGCTCTGCATTGATCACACATCCTGGTGCCACAGTCAGTTAGGACAAAGATGAGGAGCCCCCTGCGGCCCCACAGAGTTAATGAAGAAATATCGGAATATATGCAAATGCTTCTTTGTCTTGAAAGTAGCTGTTAAAGGGATAGTTCACCCAAAAATGTACAGCTTTATTTCTTCTGTGAAAGCAAAACTTGCAGTACAGTATGTGAGTTAATGCACCACTTTTATGGTACTTATTCACCTTTTTTTTTTTTTTTTTTTTCACAGCAATTATTTAAAACTTTCAAACTCTCTCCATCTCCTTCTAACCTCACATAAAAACTGACAATGAACTTATTTGTCATTGTTTGACCCTTTCTCTCCATTCTGTCGCCTGCAGCTGTTTGGATCTACATCATAAAACCCTAAAGTCTCTAACAAACAGTGACTTCAGACTGACGCACATGGAACCAGCTTTTCGTCTTTTCTCCCATGTCAATCTGTGACAGAATCTCATGCATCAACCCGGGGCTCAGACAGGCTATGAATAGCACCACTATTTTGCATGGTCAAGGCCACAGACGTTACAACAACAACCGCCACTGGAGAACAATGACAGAAGTAAGATGCTTCACAAAGGGCCAGAGGTCTAACCCAGGGCCGGAGTTCAACATGCCTATGTATGGAATGTTGGAATGTGAATGAGGGCCATTGATCTTCCCTGATTTGACAGCTGACCTTTTTCATTGCTATTCGAATATATATATATATATATATATATATATATATATATATATATATATATATATATATATATATATATATATATATATATATATATATATATATGTATCTCACACATCATTTCCCCATTTTAAAATGAGCTAAAATATCTTGTTTTGCCCTATATTCTCAAGTTGTATTACCTGTATACAGATGGAATCTCCAAAACTCATATATATAATGCATTTTATTAGAATCATTTATTTGAGTGTTGCATAACTGGCACTCTAACATCCTACTAAACTTGTTCAATTGTTATTCAAGTCTCTTACAGCACTCTAATGCTGTCATTTATAGGTTTGATTCATCGAGGAGCTACCATCTTAAAAAGGTGCAGTTCCTTTGGTACAGTTACATTATGCAATAACTCTGTTACAGGTGTTAAACAGGCAGGTTACATGTTGAGGCAGTGGGCAGTTAGCATGTTCAGGGAAATGCAGGGCTTTACAATTGCCTGCAGCTAGATTTTCTGCTGCAGCTGCTAATGTTAATTACACTGTACGCTAAACAGGTCCCTTGTGCAACTCCACACTACACAATTACATTTTCTTGTTTATTTCCCTCTGTGCAGTTTCCACCTCAGAGTAAAAATAAACTGATAAATGTGAGATGAAGTATAAGATATGAAATATACTCGCATTATGACATGGAAGGCATTGTGACATGCACAATTATGAGAAATAAAAGATTTACTGTGGGTCCTGAAGTCACAAATATAAGAAATAAAGTCATAGATGACATTTTTTTTTTTTTTGCTTTGAGATAAAATTAATAGTCACAGATTCATTGATCGTGCGCAACCACATGAAAGAAACAACATTTCTTAAACGGTGAATTGCTGGGAATTCTTGGAAGAGGAATGAATTCCAAGGAATGTATTTCATGATAAATACATTAAAAGAGAAGGAATAAAGCGTTTGAGTGTGTTTTGCTTTGTGTTCATTTATGTGCATGCCGATGCATGTTTGGTGAAATAGATTTGTTGTGTGTCTTTCACAAAATAGCTGGAGTTGCTGTTTGTCCCAATGTGGTTTGGCACGGTAGCTCAAAAACAGATAAAGAAAACCTCTAAAACTTCATATGTACTGTAGAAAAGAGGCCCACTAAGTGTGTCAATGAGGGGCCTGGTCTATTCACAGCAGAGCTGAAAGAGCTCGGTGACCCACTCATGATGGGGAACTTTTCCAAAATTCCTCTGTTGTGTTGTAAACCAGGAAATCGTAGAGGAACAGAACAACAAACATTCTCCCGGGTGTGCTGAGGATAAGGCTCTTTACCTGTACACATGTTTGTCTGCATGTTTATTATACGGAATAATGCAGGATCAATGACAAGCAAGCGCTCCCACAGAATTCTGAAATAAATGACAAATATTTCTAACATCCATCATTCACAACATTTTACATCCTCCAGCTCTTGTCTGTTCTGTTATTTGTTGTCCCTCGTTATTATTGCATTTCCAGTTGAAGCTATTGCCTTCCGGTTAATGCAAATGTGTTTATACGTTGATGCAAGTTTGGATCTGGTTTGTGAAATTTCTAGATCCTGTTCCTCATCCTTTCCCATAATAATGAAAGAGTGAGAAAAGGAATAAAAACTATAAATTGAATAAAATTAGAAATGAATAAATATAAATTTTCTATTGCCTCTCTTAAAAAAAAAATTATTATTATTATTACTTTAATTATAAATGAATTACAACAGAACTCCGTTCCAAATATGTATGTGTTCCAAATTAGTGGTGCTGGAAATATTGTCTCCCTCTCTCTCTTTCTCTCTCTCTCTCTCTCTCTCTCTCTGTCTCTCTCTCTTTTAACGGTTCTGAATAAGAAATGGTAAATGATTCCCAACCTTATTGACCATCGTTCAAGTTTTATAATAGAGCTTTAGAATTCTCAATAATTCAGTGAAACTCCTCCAAAATCAGTAAACAGTAATGGTTCACAAACTCTGTGAAGGTCTACAACTAAAGCCTAAAATCACTTCAGGATCACTTGCTTGTCCTCTGCTCTCTTGTTCTACCAGACCTGCACATCACATCATTAATTACTCACCTCCAGCACCGGGCACTTCTCTGCTCTCTCTTTTAAGGAATCCTTAATTAGAAAGGACAGAAGGAACCCATGTCTCTGCCCTTTGCCTAACTTTTCTGCTTATTCTCTTTACAACCACAGCATTTTCTATTGCCCCTCTCCGAGCCATTCATTGAAAGCCATCTACATCCCTCTTCATCTCTCTCTCTCTCTCTCTCTCTCTCTCTCTTCAGTGCACTGCACTTTCAGGAATAAGCTTTCACTCACCACTCAAGTCAATACATTTCATTTCTATCGATCTGTTGAGATCAGCCAGCCAGTGCAGACCGGTACACATTTTGGTGACTATTAGGCTGTATTCGATTATTTGGTCTGAACTCAAGCTAAATTCCACCACCATCTCCTGCACCCGCTGGTCTTTTTTCACATTGCACTTTTGGGTCAGAAGAACTGCAGTAAGTTTGCATCATCAAAGTGAGCACCACTGAATGCCATTCTTGTGCTGTTCTTTACCACCATAGCCAGTCAATGGAAGATGGAGGAGATGCCAGTTACTGAAACATTTTCACTTTGGATTTTCTGACAATCCTTCAAACATATTCATACAGAACCACATTTTCAAAAACTGGATCATTTCCAACCCCAAAAAAGTTTCATTTCTTACAAAATGTTTGAATGTTTTTCTCATAAAACCAGATGGTAATACATTTTATTTCCACCTTGCCATTATTACTAATCATAAATAATCGATTGACTTTTGTTTTACTTTTTAATTAATGAAAGAAGGGTTGTAACTTTAATGCAAAAAAAAATATAAGACATTAATATAATCAAAAAACAACAACATATAAGCAGTCTACAATAAATAAATGATAACATAAAAACTTATTACTTATTACATAAAAACTTATTAAATAACTAATTATTTATTGTTGCAACGAACTAAATTTAATGCAAATGAAACATTTACCAATTGGACACATTTATTTTTTTTCAATCAATCAATCAATCAATCAATCAAAAACGATATGCCACCATTTTAAGAATGGCTCCTCTGCTCTGCTATAAGAGCATGTAGACGGTATGTCACTAATACTTTTAGGAATAGACAACTCTCAAAACACTTATGAAGCATGAACTTGAATTGATCCAGATATATGTTCAAATATGTCACATGAAAGTGCCCTTATTGTGGTTCCGAGTTAAAAAAAATGCTAATATAAAACCAAACAAGAAAAAAAAAAAAAGAAAGAAAACCTTGATAGAACTTTCCAATCCCCTACAGTAGGCCACAGCAGCAAAACCAGACCCGCAGGCCTCATGTCCAAACCAGCCCTTCCTTAAACCATGGACGATCTGGAAAAAAAAAATTAAATGGAGTAGTCTTTAGATTTGCTCTCTTTAGATGAAGGCAGGGAATTTTGGTATGCTGTGCAGTTCTGTGCATTCACTGTCCCAGAGCTGGGTGCACTCCTTCGCTCATGTACAGTGACCAGCCTACTTACTGCGACAGCCACACGGCTACACAAACAGGCCAGGAATAGCGTGGCAGTATCAATATGCTATTTATAATAGCTGGATGCATAAATTACATTTGTCAAAAAGAGGCTGAGGGAAAAAGGAATCAACCTAGTTTGCGGCCTTCGTTTGTTTGTCACGTTGAATTTCTTATGCGCGATCTCTCTCTCTCATTGTCCCTCTCCCTTTCTCATTAAAAGCTGGCACTTGAGCCATCGGGTAATGAAGGTGAGGAGGCTTCAAAGTGCAGTCTCAGGGGGCCGGGGGCCAGACACCAGACATACTTATGCAGGAGAGCGAGACATTTGACAATTCATAGCTCTAATTAACTCCTTGTCTAAGAGAAGGAAGCTTATAGGCTTGTTTATGCAGATGCAGGTGGGTACGGAGCGTAGATGGTGGCATATGGATCAGAGTACTCCATCTCTCTGGACTGGAGGCAGGCCAGAAGCTCAGCTGGGCCTCCCAGGACTCCGTTCATCTATTGGAAGATTAATGCACCCAACGGTACTGCACTGCAGTGGACGAATTATTACATATTCCTCTGGTGTCCGCAGTGAGTTGTTTTAGATACACCAGTTATGACCTAGACTTCATTTAGCAATGACCTGAGCTGACAGGATTATGGCATGAGAAATGTTTTTGAAAAGGTGCCATAAAAGGATACAGATGATGCAGATCTGCTAAAACATTATCACCTTTGCAAAGACAACACAATAGAAAGTGTTGGAAGTGTTGGATTTTCATAAAGTTTACAGCCTTTACAACTATGACAATGAAATGCATTACAAATTTATAACTAGAGTGGGACTGAAACCGCACAAAATGCACAGCATTTCTGATTACTTTTAATACATTATGCAAGGGTTACTCCAAAAGTGAATTTTCCACTGATTTAGACTGCTTCTTCATTAATAAAATTGTAGGTGTGAAATAAATTAATAAATTAAGGCATAGATGATTTATTTTTAAATAAATACATATTATAATATGTAGATAATGTAAACAAATATAATTAGATAAACAGACAATACTAAATCAATAAACAAATAAAAAAGACCAATTAAAGCAGAATGTATTTATTTGTTTAATACGATAATAATAATAATAATAATAATAATAATAATAATAATAATAATAAATAAATAAAATCCATAATGCATTATTTCTTCATTTTTTAAGTAAATTCATATTCATTATTATAGTGTAGGAAAATAAATAAATGAATAATAATGCATAATAAAAATAAATAAATAAATAAATGCATTATTTTTGACTTTTTTTAAATAAATATTTAAACAAACAAATTAATAAATGACTATTTTATATCTTTTTAGAAACCTAAATAATTCAATATTTTTAATTAAATGAGTTTAAATCAGTTTTTTTTTTTTTTTTTTATAGTCAGTTCTTGTAAGATTAAGAAACCTGACAGGTGAAAAGTGCTACATTGTCTCTGAGAGCCAGAACAGAACATGTGGTCTAAATATCTAAAATGTCTAAGTTGACTTAACTCTATCTGAAGGAGCCACTTGCGGGTAACACCTGCATGTTTCACAGGTGTGTGACACGGCATGAAATCAATTCTACAGGAAAGTTCAAGCATAACCTGCCTGCTACAAGAGAATATAAAACCCCCCAGACCTTATTTAAGCTCCTTACATTCCCAGAAGTCATAACTGCAGAATGCACTCAAAGGCCTCCCATCCATCCACGTTTTACTGCAAAGTTCTATTGACACAGAGTCTCAGGTCTTGGAAACTAATCCACTTATCAGTCCTTTGTATCGGCGAGTACATTGCTGGCAGTGGAGGGCCAAATGCATCTCGGTCTCATCAGCGCTGCATCTCCCTTCCAGCGGTGAATGTAACGCTCAGGTCCACAGAGGAATAAAAATGAGCCGGCATCAATTTGCGATGTTTACCGGAAAGGCCGCTGATTACCCCAAACATTTATTGGTTTTCATTGTGCTGATTTATTTATGTGTGTTAAGCGATGAATGGCAAGCAAGACGGGTTTTATTACTCATCTTTTATGAGAGGAAGAGAGAGAGCGAGTGAGACCAAGAGAGATAAGGCAAGGCTGGCCATGGTCAAGCATTGCCAGGTTCAATAATGTAATCATCTGTGAGAAATGGGAACCTTTCATTTTGTTCTCCGCTTCCATATCGCAATGCCACCGAGATGCTTTTTTTTCTAATGGGAGATTTAATCAAGGCAATGGCAACGCAGTGAAAAACTTTTCCCTTGATCAGAGTTGAGTGAAGCTATTAGTCTCTGGCGCCAAACTTGTAGATGGAGGCCTGGCACTGTACTGCTGGAAAGTATGCAATCAATTAGTCATAAATTAATTCAGACTCAGTTGTCGGCTGTATTTAGTTCAGTTTCACTTCAAGGATTCCATGGCATGTCTCCCTGTAATTCATTGATTATGTAACAAGGCTGTTGTTTTTGACATCCTCAAAACAACCTCTTCAATCACCATTGTTTGATAATTAAAATCATTTATATAATCATTTGCTCAGACTCATGTTATTCCAAATCTGTATAACACAAAATAAGATGTTTAGTAGAGCGTCTGAGCTTTTCAGTCAGTTAAAGTAAATGAATACCAAGAGCTATCAAACTCAAAAAGAACCATGCAAGTATCAGAAGTCTTCTCTTTTGTTATATCGGTAGTTGACCACAAGTAATTTTTTATAAATGAGTGCATCAATGAATCATTCACTCAAATCAATACATTTAAAAAAAAAAGAAAAAAAAAAGTTTATTTATCCAGGAATAATTATTCACTCAACTGAACCGGTTTATTAAAGAAAATGCTGATTCATTCAAGCAAGAAACAACTTAATGGCTGTTTCTCAATTGCAAGAATGCAAAAAAAAAAAAAAGCGGACTCTTTCCAGGCTATGTTGAAAGAACAAACTCAAACAAAGTTTCTTTATGAGAATTGAGATGCGCTGTGATTTTGCTGCTCGACTGACAGTCACAGCACGTTATAAGGAGTGAGAAAGTAGCACACAATGCACAATAAATAAAATGTAGCATCATAAAAAAAAAATCATAAAAAACCTTTTAAACATTTTCATAATATTATAGAGAATATTTTCATATTATTTTATAGTTTTTTTTAATCTTCTGCATTTATTTATGAAAATGGTTAGGACATACTTATTCTTTGCCAATGCAAAAATTTGATTTAATATGCCAATAAAAAGAGGGTAGCACTTTATTTTACAGTCCTGTTCCTCATGTGCATACTATGTACTTATTATAGTAATTACAGTAACTGTGTAATAACTAGGTACTAACCCTAAACCTAACCCTACCCCATGTAGTTACCTTGTGTTACAGAACTTTCTTAGATAAATACACTGTAAGCACACTATAAGTACATGTTAGTACATGTACTTTAAAATAAAGTGCAACCAAAAAGTATCCAAGGCTGTCTCCAGTTGTTTTTTTGTTTTTTTCACTCCAAAACAAAACGACAAATGTTTACTTTCACGAGCCATCACATACTTGCGAGCTTGCAGCAGGAATATCTTAAGCAAGAATGAGAAGTTTAAAGCTTACAGGCTTCTGTACGTCTTATATCATAATTTTGCATGAAGACACATTACATTTAATTCAGAGCAAAAACTGTAAATAGTTAACAATAATGTGCATAAAATCATATACATACACACAACATTTCCAAGAACTCTATGACTTATTTTTTTGTAGAATGAAAAAGGAGTTATAATAAAAAATAAAAGTGTATGACAACTTACACACACACACACCCTTTTCATTCCACAGAAATAAGTAATGCAGTTTTTGGAATTCATGAGACCGGAATTGTCAATTTAAGGACATTTAATAGGCAGAAACCATGTCAAATAACAAAAAATGTCGGTTGGCCCCTCTTTTCTCTAAATTAAACTGTAACTACAGTATACCTGCAAGCAGTCCAATATACTTGATTTCACTGCATGGCCTTCAAGTTGATGATGCGACAACTCAGGGGTCGCAAATCACAGCAATGGAGTGGGTGGAGCTTTGACGGAGTGATGACAACTTCCACATCAAGCAGGAGACGGATAGCTCTCATAAATCTTGATCCGAGGGTCTCCAATCAATACGCTGAGCGTGAATGACAGCTCATTCCTCATAAATGTGAACAGCCCACCCTACAGCTACCCACAAACTCTCAGGACATGATCGTCATAAACTGTCACCTACATCCCTTATGTGACACCTGGCTCATGTAATCATGGCCATTATCGACTAATCACCTGCAACAACCAAGAAACAAAAAAATAAAAATAAGAGCAAAAAGGGCCCCTGTTAGCTGAACACAGTACTTGTTATATTTTATGAAGGGCAATATAACAGAATGATACAGTGCAAAGAGCCCACAAAAACAATAAATGTATTGCGTAACACAGCGATGGTTTGTCAAATTCACAATGTCACTTCAGATATTGTGAACTGAAGCATATGGCCACATTCTGCAGCCTCAAAGTTTACATTTGACAACACTCTTCACCGTGATATAGTCTTTGTTTAACACTTACTCATTTTTTTATACCATACATCATCTTACATAAACCTCAAGCATCCTCTCCCTGCCACGTACCTGACAACATAAAAGGTCATGTCTGACAATATGAATCCATGCCATCAGAATAATCATGTATGACTTGTGGCACTGGGATGCATTAATGTCAAAAGAATTGCAAGACTCAGCTCTGAAAGGCCCAATCTGTGGCCTTCATAAATATCTTTGAGAATAACAGGGAAAATGTTAAGGAAGGAAGGAATGAAAAAGAAGCAAGTTACTGCCTTTATGGATAAATCAATGAATCATTCAATCAACCAAATTCCATTTGATAAAATAATAATAATAATAATAATAATAATAATAATAATAATAATAATAATAATAATAATAATAATAATAATAATAATAATAATAATAATGATAATAATAATAATAAATAAATAAATAAAAGAATGCTGATTCATTAAGAAATTATTCAACCAAACTGATTCTTTACGAAAAAAAAAAAAAAAAAAAATCTAATGTTCAGTGATAGTAGATATTCTGCATGCACAGGTATTTCTTCTCAATAATTTTCCTCAATGGCAACAAAATGTAATTTTGAGAATGTATTGACTTAAACAAATTATATATAGAAGGCCTACATGTGGTTAAGTGTTGGAACTGCAAATCATTTTTTATATTCTCAATATTTCAATGCACAGCTACACTGAGCCAAAACAGCAGGACACGAGAGAAGAGCATCCTGTAGTGTTTTAAACAGCCAAGTGCGTGTTGAATGTCAGAGGAACTGTTGGGTCTCCAGGTGGCTGTGAGAAACTGAGGATTATCTGAGAACATTGAGTTTAAAAGAAACAAAACAAACATTAATTAGCCTTCCCATGATCCTTTACAAGCCTCCCATGTATTATGTACCGCATATCAACAGATGTCTTGCGAAATGTGGGGGTTAAAGAAAGTAGCCGGCCACCCACACCGTGTTTATTTATTTGCACAGGAAGCAACAGATGCCAAGCAATCTACCATTTTATAATGATTGATAATGGCATCTCTTGAGATTTGAGCTAAAGCAAGCACAGAAAATGCTGAAAGGATATAAGCCGGGACATCTCCTCCGTGCATTCATTCTTGTTTTTATGTGACAATCATTCCAATAATCTGGACATGAATTTGTAATTTATACAATGACATTTGACTGTTGATAATTATTATAATTATCATCAATCATGCCATAGTTACCATTGTTTTCATTAGTATTATTGTCCTCAAACAATCTAAAATATAAACACTGAACAATATCTTTCATTACTTTTGTGATATTATAACATCACTGCAGAGCTCAACAGTGTATTTAGGAGCACATGTGTGAACCAAATAGTATTTAAAATCCCGAGATTTAAGGTCATACAAAACGTAAACGTAAAAATATAATAATAATTTGAGGTCTTAAATATCATAAGTTTTAAAACAAATGTCTTAATTATAATTATAACAGGTCTTAAATTAGGGGGGGGGGGGGGTAGCAATACAGCGTAATCTGATTATGAAACTTCAAAAGGATATGATTTCATATGAGCGCTGCAAGTTTTAAAGAAAAAAAAAATATATGGTTTCCGAACAGTTCTCAACCAATGAATACTGAACATTTGTGACAATGTACTGCTGTTGATGTATAGTGGCAATGTATACTTTATGGTGTTTATTTTGTGATATGTTGTCGATCTCCCTCACCTTTTTTAAATGAGCTGGCAATAATAAAACACATACATTTCAAAATAAGAGTCTCAGTTTATTTTAGGCTTGCTTAAAATTAAAAGTACCACATTATGCATGAAGTATTTATGTATTTATTATATTTTCCATGGTAAATATTATTATCTTGTTTACAAAAAAATACATCAAGCATTTAATTCAAAGCTAACTATTGTGGCTTCTGTCTGGCCCAGCCTGTCACAGGAAGAGAAACTTAAATTATAATTTAACACACTTTGTTACAGTCCCTTAATTAAGCAAACACTTTCATTTTGTGCATCAAAGCTCCTAAATCTTTCAACTTATGAACATGTGCTGTAAGCTTCAAGCCCTGCATAGTTTTTCTAATATAAGCCCATCATCCAGCTCAGATCTCGTTCTGTATCTATCTATCTATCTATCTATCTATCTATCTATCTATCTATATACAGTATACTGTAATTTCTGTCTTCTTGATCCCCTTTCGCATAGTTCTGAGAAAAGAAGGTCTTCTTATTCTGCTCTTGCATTTCTGAGTCATCACGGCCTGAGGGACTTTAGGACTTCATGATAAAGCAAACAAATGGCACATAATCACAGTCGTAATGTGGATATAGGTGTCATTAGCAATGCTATTTATTTCCCCAGCAATAGTCGAGCAAGCACGGCTCTCACGCTCCCTCTCCTCTTGGCAGTGTGACTTATTGTCTCTGACAAGAACAACAGCTCCTCCTTCCCATTCACGCTGATCCTTCGAACCCTACAGCATGGTGCTGCTCATTTGTGCAGCTTTGAGAAAGCCGCAGCTGATCCAGAGTCAGTGCTAGCGATCTGGTGGATAAGCGCGAGTCTGGTGCTCTCGATCCGCCGCAAAACACCAAGAGACAAGAGAGCAGAGCCTCGGATTAGCCACACAGATCACCAAGCCAGGCCGGAAAACTAAGATGGATCATCGACACATTTCAAAGCAGGATACCATTGCAAATATATTCAATGCAACCTTGGTAAGACAAATAAGGGACACCTAAGATGTGGGCAGACCTTCAAGTATAAAAGATGGGGAATTTGAGACTTCAACAGTGCGCCTCAAAAGAGAGACTGCCTTTTCATATAGGGTCAAGAGAGACACAACTTGCTGCCACTATTCTGTCTTACCACACAGAAAGATGAGTACTCCCAAAAATACAGAAACAGGGGCATGTCAGTATGTTGCATCATTCTCAGAGATGTCATCAGCTCACTGTCACCTCAAAATGGTGTTGAGCTCTCCATCACTCTTCCAGGGAACCACATGAACCCTCTTTGGCAAAGAAGCATATTCCTCATTTTGTCTAAATTAAGGGCAACATTACATGTGTCCTTCACAATGTAGGCAATCCTTGAATGGGTGGGTGGGGATTGGGGATACTTCACTCAAACTAAAAAACGGGCTATAAATATATTTATTTCAGTACTATTCTAATTAAAATAGACAATGAATTTACAAATATTTCATTTAATTAATACTGAGAAATGTTGACAAAAAATGACTAAAACCAGATATACTTCATTAATTACTGAAAAGTGAATAAGTTGAAAGTATGAATAAAATACTAATTTCATTCAATACTGAAATATTATGCATATACATATATTTCATTCAGTAGTAAAAAAGTAGCAATAAAATGCTACAAATTGAACTAACAACAAACAGCACGTACAGATACTTCTGTATTGTGAAAAAGGACTATAGATGTTCATATATTGATTAAATACTGCTAAAAAATATACATATATTTCAGTCAATACCGTTGGTAAACCTGATGACCAAGCAAAGTGTCACATTGTAGGCTTACTGTATAGTGACACAATTTCGTCAAACTCTATTGAATTAGTCAAGTTCCATGTAGAGTGACATACTGTAAGTGTTGTTGTCAGTGCAGAA
This sequence comes from Carassius gibelio, assembly GCF_023724105.1. Taxonomy (NCBI): domain Eukaryota; kingdom Metazoa; phylum Chordata; class Actinopteri; order Cypriniformes; family Cyprinidae; genus Carassius; species Carassius gibelio. The sequence goes on from NC_068382.1 coordinate 21,152,206, forward strand.
CATTTTGACCTGATAAAGTATTTGATATACTAAATAACTACCTTATGTGTTCTTATATTGGTTGGATGGACAGATAGATAGATAGATAGATAGATAGATAGATAGATAGATAGATAGATAGATAGATAGATAGATAGATAGATAGATAGATAGATAGATAGATAGATAGATAGATAGATAGATAGATAGATAGATAGAAAGATTAGTTTCTTTAGTCAGAGCTGGTGAAAAGTCTTCGGAATGAAGAAGAAAATAAAACATCTCAAAAATAGCACAGTTGCAGTTCGGCCGCAGTGACAGATTACCCTCTCTCTATTAGAAAACCTTTCGATTTCTGCAAGTAATCAAAAAACAATTGGCAAAGAGAAAAAAGTCAATGGGCGAACAAGATCAACATGAAGGCGTTCAAATGTTTTTGATGGGTTATGAACATTTGAACATCACAATTATATAAATAAACCTGAGAGGAAAACATTTTCTCCAAAATCAATACAGCTTAATTCATTAATGGGGAAACCTTTCAACAAAAAGGCTATTTGAGAGTTCCTTTAGCACCATGGTGTCCCACAGGGCTGTCTTAAAATATACCTGTAGATTACAAAGTCTACTTAGTTTACAAAGTCAGGGACAGTTTACCCAAAAATGAAAATTCTTTCTGACCTGAACGAGTTTATTCCTTTTGTTGAACACAAAAGAAGATATTTGGTAACACTTTAGTCAAGAGACTAAATAATAAGTATTTGCTTATTAGCATGCCTATTATTTACATATTCACTGTTTCTGAGTATGTATACTGTAAAGCGTTTAATCTACATGACCATATTCTACATCTCTAATCCTACCCAATACCTAAACTTAACAACTACCTTACAAACTATTAATAAGCAGCAAATTAGGAGTTTATTGAGTCAAAATTGGTTTGTCAATAGCGAGAACTGGACCTTAAATTAAAGATGGCCATATATTTTGTAGAATGCTGGTAACCAAAGAGTTACCAACATTCGGTAGCCACTGATTCAGGAAAAAAACATTAATAATAATAATAATAATAATAATAATAATAATAATAATAATAATATGGAAGTCAATGGCTACTGTCAACTGTTTGGTTACGACATATTTCAACAGCTGAAATAAATTCTTTCAGATTTGGAAAAACTTGAGGGTCACTTCCAAATTTCATTCCCCTCCTTTTTCCACAACTTTCTAGGCTCCTTTGACTCTCCTATTCATTAAAGGCATAAAAAAGCAAACAACAAAATAAATAATTAAGCCACTGTGTGTGGGTGTAAAGTAGATTTGTTTGCGTACAATTCAAAATCGTTTTATAATTCCATGGTAATATCTAACTGCTTCAGGCCTCTATAAATTAGCCCAAAAAAAAAAAAAAAAAAAAAAAAAAGAAAATCCTTAAATCCCAAATCAAAACCCCAGGGTGCAATATAAAATAATTGCCTTACCTGTTCCCTGTCAAAAGTGAGACATCAAAAATGTGAATAATAATAATAATTATTATTATTATAAAAAAGATAAAGAGTATTTCAATACGTAAACAAATTCCTCATTCAGTGCTGTTGTTTCTTTCACATTGCCTTTTTACATGCATTTTACTGGTCTAAACTCATGCTGTTTATTAAAAAGAAATAAAGCTGCATCCCATTCAAATACTTCCAAACCGCAACAGGCTTATTAGGAGAGTGCATAACTACTGGTGAGGCATAAACCCTCAGCAGTGTCCAGTATTGAAGACTGAACATAAGTGATCCAGCTATCAGACCCTAATAAAGCAACATTCAGCTAATCCAGTCCATTGCAACATCTTTACTGTAATGGTTTTTGAATTGGTAAACATCACTATTGAATATGTAAAAGTAGAAAAATAGGTATTGGTGTGGGAGAGATCAAGGCACCATGCAAGTCAGACGCATACCTGTATCACTGAGAGAAAAGTGCAAAACCAATTTAATTTTAATTTTAATTTTAATTTAATGGCTAATGAAGATATCTGGAGACCAGGATGGCCAATTCTGAATATGTTGCCAAAATGTATGCAACACGACTGATCTGACAGCTGGATGAGTGTTACCAATGCTAAGGTCTTGGATTCAAAACATATTCAAATGTCAGTGAAAACTGACCCGGAGCCTCTGCAAAGTGAAGAAATTAAATCACTTAAGCTATTTTAAACAATATATAAAAAATAAAAATAATAAAAAATAAAAAAAAAGCAAGAAAAAGGATCAGCCAAGAAGAAATAGAAGTTTAATGACAGAAAATGAGTTGGTTTACACATTATTTACTTTAATCTGGACTGGAACCAATAAACATTGGCAGATTGCTCTAAAGCTTTATCAGCTAGACGATGTGAAACCGTGCTTGCAACTCACTTGACGCGATGGATTACCGAGTCCAACAGGAAATTTTTTTGAAATAAAAATGTGAGACTTGTTATCATAAAGGGGGAGCGGATGAAAAACTCTAAAGATGTCTCTTTAGAGACAGCTCAAATGTCAAGAAGTTCACGAGGCTCAGATATTACATTTAAATGAAATATTACAAAGACAAACCACTGAAACATGCACAATAAAACCAGGAGTGTGCACTATGAAAGTAAATGGGGACAATTTTGTTTTCACATTGAACTGAAATGCAGAGTATGGTGGGGATGAGAAATAGAGCATGTGTGTGGGCAGGGGTGCTGCACAAGATCCTGGTAATCAGTACTGGTTTTACCCCCAGTCCGATGCCCCTGTGTGTGGGGAGAAAGAGAGAGAGTTCTTGATGGAAAGCGAGTTTCTTTTATCTTCTGCTTATACTTTTGACAACCACCTACATCAGAACAGGGCTGTCAATATCTCTAATTTTCTAACTACCCATGCTCCCATATATGTATATACACAGACCCACAGACATCAGTCGCAATCATACACACACTTCCACACCAAACTTCTACAAGCAGATGAGGTTCAGAATAGAGACAGGCCCCCCTCTAATGGATACCAGCTCAAAGAGCTCCTCCAAGGATGAAAATACCTAAAATACCTTCCAATCAAAAACATTCAGTCAATTTCTCTTTCCATCAGGTTGTCAAATCATCATCTTCAATCTTTCCCTACAGTAACAGACTAATCTATCTGATACAGTAGCAAGCCTCAACCAATGAGACGAGCGCCTCTAACAAGAAGAGAATGAACTCCTTTCCTTTTGTTTGTATGCATAATTCATGCACCACCATCTCTCTGCCTTTCTCTCTTTGTCTCTGCCTCAGAAATTGATTATTTCACATCGGACCCGTCATGCAGATATTACACACCTAAAGGAAAACAAATATGGTTTATTTGCATTCTCATACATAAAGAAAGTCATACATATTCAGTTATTCCATGTGTGTTTCATCTTAACCTAGTTGTAAAATGGATATGAGCAGAAGCCGAGGTGGGAGCTTTTTACGAATTCAAAAAAGAATCATAAAAACTTCACAGAATTGAGAAACGTGCAGTTTTTCTTCCATAAGCATTTCTGATCCAGCCCATGGAGTTCATTATTTGATCTGTTATATTTCAATATTTTTCCCCCGTAGCATCACATTCGTGACTAGGGTGTCAACCTCAAGCTCATTCAAGAGAAAAATTGCAGCGCCGCGCTAAAATAGATGACCCAGTGTGCCATGCTGGGACAAGGTACAAGAATTTCCCATCCAATCTGCCTGCTTTACCTTCACGGAGTCCCCATCCATTACGCCAATGAATGGGATTTCAACATTCCTTTTAAAATAAATAATAAATCTGAGTATTTGCTTTGAAAGTCATTGTAGCCGGTCTCATTTATCACGGAGGTTTGGCAGCTGGCGCTGTAAATGCGATGATAAAGCTTTATACAAAGGCAAAATCTCCCTATAAAACTCTGGCTCTCCTTTCACAAACTCCTTCTGGCTGACAATCTTTCTTGGTCGGTTTTGTCATCCCTTCATTCATGAAAGACTGTAATATCTGCTGCTTCAGAGCTCTTCCCCTCCAACTACATTGCTCATGTTAAACGCCTGTTCTGTTTCATTTATTACGATCATACACAGCATACAAAACTATACAGGCAAATGCACACTGTACTACTGTAGGGGCGTTATGCACCTATTTTATGTGATTTAAGGTGGACCAAGTCCTGGCTCACTTTAAACACACACACACTCTCTCTCTCTCTCTCTCTCTCTCCCACACACACACACTTTTTGTGAAAAGTGGGGAAATCCCATAGGCATAATGGTTTTTATGATTTATAAGCGTTTTGAAAAATGGGGACATGGGATATGACCTCATAAGTCACCCTCTCCTTGCCATACCCGTGTCATACCGATGTCATTATACAAAAACATGCACACACACACACACACACACACACACACACACACACACACACACACACACACACACACACACACATCTATCTATCTATCTATCTATCTATCTATCTATCTATCTATCTATGACCTTTGCTGACTATAATTAATAGGAATAAGCAATGTTCCATAAGCAATGTTGCATGCTTAATCATTACATTAATTTCTACATAGATAGATAGAACCTTTTTTACAATCATGCAGCTCCTTTTTAAAAGGTACAGATAGTTCTTTTGGAAGTTACATTCAAAATCTGAGGGTGCACGTGGGCCTTCGGCTTGAACAGGCATGACACTTCTGGGAAGATGAATAAACTGTAAAACCTCTCATTTTGAAAGGACACGGTCTCCACACTAGCAAAAATGTTTTGGGCGGTCTAGGTCTGTGACCTTGGCTGATATAATGGTCCATGCTGAAAGAAAGAACTGAGAGCTGAAGAACATTTTTTTTTCAGGTATTCTTTTATCCGCTGGAGAGCATGGCATCTGTGATTAAGAGCAGAAGTATTGGGCAGAATGCCTACAGCTGTGCCCACACTGCCTAGATAGTTTCCTATATCTTTTTTCTGTCCTTTTAATGTATGAATAAGGGATAATGTTGCTGCTGTGTTTTAAGAGAAAACAAAAGGAAAAAGTTAACAGTTGGCAAGCACATGTAAAAAACTGCTTCCAAGCGGTCCGCTCATTGTATCACCCTTCTGCTGGTGCATTTGGTATTCGGCATAGATCCATTTAGCTACTGGTGGCAGGCAAACTGTTTAGTCAGACGTTTGTTTGAGAGTGTATGTGTTTGTGTTTAGCTATGTGTTGAATATTAAAAGGGTTGTCTTAAGCGTTCTAAAGGCCCGTCTAAATGCAAAATTCAGTTGTGTGTTGCACCTGGGCATATGCTGTAATTTTGGTGACCGCCTCCTTCTGCTTCATTGTTTATTGTATGCGTGCATCCTGATGGATACTGTCAGAACCGTGTCAGAGCTTGTTGTGCCTTTATTTTCCCAGCAGGTTCTTCATATACGATTTTCATCATTAAGGTTGTCACTGGGATACCACTTGTCTCAATTATCATCTTATTGAAGGGCAATTTGTCTCTCTACATGAGAGAAAGTGAAGCTGTAGAGTGGAAAAGAGACATCTTCTAATTGGGGCTGAGAAAAAGGAAAGAGGTTACACTCCTTATTTACATTTCATATTGATGAAAAATAAATGAAACAAAGAAAGGCAAATGTCCAAGCATCCGCCTAATAATCACGCAGAACACTCTAGCAACCAGCTAACAACAACCTGGCAACCAACCAGAACAGCTCAGCAACAACATAGCAACACCTTGAAATTGTGGAAGAAAGTTATCCAAGGACAAACTCACTTTTCTCTAGTCTATTTTTATTGTAAATCAAGCATATACAATATACATTTGCACCAGTAGTTATCTAAAAATTAGCATTTTTATGTTATAAGCAACTCATTGAAGTTATTTGATCAGAAGCACAGAGCTATTCACAGCTGAAACAGGTCTTATTATGATTTATCAGTTAATTAAGTAACCACGCGACTTCAGTAATGTGTTTAAGCATCACAAGCAGTTTCCTCACAAATAAAATAAAAGCAGAAATGTTAATTGCTGAATATACATGTACCTATAAACTATATAATAAAGAGCCTGTCCTCCAACAAAAAATGACCATATAGGTCGTTTGTGCAAGCACCTTATTACGACCTAAATTTACGTTTTAAAGTTAAGCGGCCTCTAGTGGGCATAAAAATAATGACAGTATCGCGTTGCCTCTGTCGTCATGAAATGACGTATAACGTCATTACGAATCAAAACGCACATTTATTTAAATGTAATGTGTGGACTTTTTACACCAATCTCACAGTAGTTCTTACATATTTTACTATGTGGCTTATTCGTTTGAATGACCACACCTAACTCCACCCCTAAACCTAACCCTCACAGAAATCATGCTAAATTATGATTTATTGAGCATATACAATTTTACATGCACGTCTGCATGATTACATATCAAAGTATAACGCAATAATCTACAAACTGAGCTACACGAAATCATGGTGCAAATAAAAGAGAACAAAACATTAATATGAAAAAGACCTTTTGCCGATAGGGGCGCAATTGTAGTATACGCTCTGATGGGTCGTATTTTAGGGATTTGGACAAACGACCCATACGAGCGTATTGGTTGGAGGACAGGTTGATAATAAAGACAGTAACAGTCTAAAAATAATTAGACATTTAAATTTGTTATTGTAATGTATATTAGTCATGTGTACACAGTTATGAGTCATTCATTCTGTCCATGTACTGAACAACAGTCAATGGATTAAAGTGGAAGGATTTGTTTGTTTAAAAGATTCATTCACAAACGAAACACCACCAGGTAGAAAGAGCTGTGATATAGACAGGTGAAGTTTTCTAGGAAGATAAACTGTCTGATGCAGTGAAGACTAACTATCTCCTAACTTGTTTGCTAATCCATTACCACGGTCCAACCGTCTTTCTGCACTGGATAGATCAAGGCAGTCTGGTTCTCCTTGCTCTTTCTAATGGAACAGCATAGAGTTTACAAATTAAAACAATTATATCTGTGGGCTAGAGGTGCACTGGCCCGTGAACCATGAAGCAACAGCATGCCAGAGTGCCAGTACTTCAACGTGATGACAAGGGTAGAGGAAATGCCACGTGTTATATGGGGTGTCCAAACCCCAACACACAATAAACACAGATTGCAAGGGAATTCTGAGTAACAATGTCTAATTTGCCATTAAAGATGCAGAGCTTATTTAAATCTGCTGAAGGGTGTATAAGATTGTTAGTAAGAGCGGCTCAGAGCTTGCATAAGATGAGGATATTTTAGTTTTTCTCTGGCTCTGTCTGATCTGGGTGCTTGTTTCGCACTGCCGTGATCAATACACATCTACAGCACGGCAAAGTATTTCTTATGACTATGCAATGTAGTATAACCCTCCCCCTCTTCTCTTTCTCTCTCTCTTTCATTACCGCCCTTTACTCTCATGAGACAGGATTATTCAATCTCTCTTTATCGCCCGCTTTCTCTCTCATTCTAGAAAATACACACACTTCATCGCAGAATCTCATAAGCTTCATACCCCCTTCACCCTTTTTGTATCTACTTCTCAAATTTCTTTCACTTGAAAGCTTATATTTGTCTTTATTAGAAGCCATTTAGGCCCCTAGACAACACGGGATGTGTTGCATTGAGTCTGAATGCAATTTATGTTGTTATGGAAGTGAATATGTAAATGGATAACACTGAAAGGTATTAAAAAGCAAGATACTATCTTTTTGTTCAGAAAAATCTAGAAAAAATGGTTTCATATAATACAAATAACTTTTGAGGGACACACATATATACACACAAAAAAATTAATATTACAATTTAAATCCACACAAAATTATGTGAATCCACAAGGGATCCGAATGTGCAAGTCAGATGTACTATTTCCATAACACACTAAAACAACAATAAAACATTAAAACAAATAATTCACAATAATACCATATTACATTAATTTACTCATTATAATGTTGTTTCAGAAGTTCAAAAGTACAAATACAGTTTCACGTAGTATTGTTAAATGTCAAAAAAACATTTAAATTAATATATAAATTGCTTGAATATGTACTAAAATGTAAGAATTGTCATCCACAGGAAACAGTAACAACAAATAAAAGTTTATTTTTTTTTTATCTGAGCTGCAATGTGAACCAAACTAGGCCATTCAAAAGTCTAGTTATGTCTACCACGTCTATCAGGTTTTGAACGCAACGACTGCTACACGCATATCTCATTCCCTTCTTTTTTTTGAGTGAGCCATCTTGGTCACATCAGTCCAATGGATTTGTATGCGCATGTGTTTTCCAGCTGTTTTCGCCAACATAGAGAGTGATGGAGTGGCCTACTGCCCACTTAGCCTGCGCTGAAAAGATGCCCACAGTATAAACAAGTGTATGTCTGCATCAGTAGGCAAAGCCAAACTGATACACATAGCGACCCCTGAGTCCAATCTCTGGTTTCCCGCTCATTTGGACCCTCTGTCTGTGTTTACTCCTGAGCTTCTGAGCAGATGCTGGGACACATCATGAGCTTTACAAGCCAAATATTGAAAGACACATGCAGAAGAAAAAAGTGTCCCAAGACGGAACCTTGGGGGATGCCAGCTTCACACCAACACGAATTGAGCCAGCAGGGTAGGAGGTGGAAAAGCATACAAAGAGAGATAGATAGGAGGACAGTAAGGCGGCTGAAAGGAGTTTCTGAGGGTAGAGGGTTCAGGCTAGGGTCAGTTTAAGCTCTTCAAAGTGTCTGCTCGAGGTAGTCTGGCTGGATAAAGCTCCATGAAGAAGCCTTTGCAATCAATTTGCATTTAATGCATGTCACTCTTACCAGCCCATTCAAACTCACTCTCTCCACAAGAGGAGAATCTCATTTGAACCAGTCAGCTTGTAAAAATGAAATAAAATCCCACAATAATTCTAAATATCACATCTAAACAGATGTAAATTAGATGTGAAAGAGAAAAAAATACTCCCACACAATCCTGATATTGGAGCCCAAGGCAGTATTTTGCTAACAGTTCAATGAGCTAGTTGAGGCCTTTCTTCTGTTTTCGTGTTTACCTGGTATTAAAGAGATAGGTTAGTAATAGACATAGACATTATGTAATATTATAGGCATTCTGTTATTATTTGATTGTTGTTCAAAACCTATATGACTTTCTTTCATTTGCCAAACACAGAAGAAGATAGATTGAAGAACTGTTTTTGCCAATACAGTCTTATAAATAAAGGTTATTCTTCAACATTTGATGGTTCCATGAAGAACAATTAACATCCATGCAAAATTTCCATTGTATTTTATTAAGGTCTGTATCCGTTACAAAATATGATTACTTAACTAAAAGGCCCTTAATGGTTTAGATCCCGCATCCCTAACTAGTCTTCTACCACGCTACAATCCATCACGGTCTGTAAGGTCAAAAAATGCTGGACTTTTGGTAGTACCTAGGATAGCAAAGTCCACTAAAGGAGGAAGAGTTTTTTCACATTTGGCTCCCAAACTCTGCCCTCCTGTTAATGTTCAGGGTTCAGACACACTCTCTCTGTTTAAATCTAGATTAAAAACACATCTCTTTGGCCAAGCATTCAAATAATGGATTGCATAATTCTGGACTGCAGTTATAGCTGATCAAATGCACATTATTATTCTTTAGCTTGGGTTAAACTAATTAATTTGACTTGGTTGGAACAGCAGTTACGCTAATTATATCTCTATTTGTTACTCTGTTTTCCTAATTCAATATGGAAAGAATGTCATACAGGTTTGAAATGACATAAAGATGAGAAAATGATAACAGAATATTACATTTGAGGTGAACTATCCCTTTAATACCAGATGCGAACAAAGCCTATGTGTGATGGTCTTAGACACCCAAGAGAGCTGTAAAAGAGAGGGAGACTGGGAGTTAGAAAGAGGATGCTATGAGAACAATGTGAAATTTGAAAAAGGCATAGTTAATTAAATTTCACAGGCGGTGAGGAATCAGATACAGGAAATTCAAACAAACGCGTCGGTCACCCAGAGAGTCAGATGAGATTTGTTTTCAGGGCTGCTATTAATTTATGGCAAAGTGCTTCCCTGATAAGTGAATTGCATGGCCGTAATTAGCAGCCTGAAGGATTCGGAGCAAGACAAGAGGCCATGGAAGGTCCACCAATACAAACAAAGAAAGATTAGTGGAAGAGGGAAAGATCAATGGTCATTGGTTAATGTGCTAAGCTTTGGTTGAAAAGATGCAGCAGGTAGAAAGAGTTTTAAAAGATGCTGTAAGCATTTTCAAATGAGTCAAAGTCGCTACACTGTTAAAAATACTGGTTCCAAAAGCTTTCATAGCAATGCAATAAATTAACTATTTTCAGTTATTCAAAGAACTTAAAAAAGAACCTTGTATGTGTGTATGTAGATATAAAGAACACCTAAAGAACCCTCTAAATAACCTGTTGTGTAATCCAACTCTTCCATGGTTGATAAAGGTTCTTGAAACCATAGATAAACATCTTTCCTAGTGTAACAACGAACACTAAGTGACTCCCTGAACAGGTTTGACTTTCAGTAAGATCTGATAGTGTCTGGTCATTGCTGTTGTCTTGACCTTTGTCTTCATTTATAGACAGTCTGATAAGCCAACAACCTTTCCAGTTCTATCTCACCATCTACAACTGAATCATGATCACTGTTCAATCTCAAGTGCTTCCTGTTTTACTGCTTCATTCTTTTTCAGATCAAAGGATTTTTTTTTTTTCAGTAGCACTTTATTTTACAGTCCTGTTCCTCATTTACATACTATGTACTTATTATAGTAATTACAATAACTATGTAATAACTAGGTACTAACCCTGAAACTACCCCTAAACCTAACCCTCACCCATGTAGTTACCTTGTATTACCAGAACTTTCTTAGATAAATACACTGTAAGTACACTATAAGTACATGTTAGTACACGTACTGTAAAATAAAGTGCAACCTTTTTTTCTTTGTATGTGTGTCCATGCTCATCGTGATTTTGCCAAGTAAGACATGTTCCTGGATCAACATCTTTTTTGTTGATCCTGCATCAACATTAATGTCTAAAAATATAGACCTAAACCTTACCCTACCTATGATTTATTTCTAAAATCTGAGGGAAATGATAGGTGAAAAACAGGGGTGTAGAGGCATCTAACCCTGATTGATAGCCTGAAACGGACATTTATTGAAAACTTATCCCTCAGTTCTGATTGGTTGACAGGAATGTTGTTCCAGTATCAACAAGGATGTTGATCCAGGAACATGCTGTACTTGGTGAAATCATGTTCACCGTGTGTCCATATATATTATATTCCTGGGACAGTATATATGTACTGTAAAATAAACTTACTCATATATTGTAATATTTTGGGCATTTGATCACCCACCCTTACTTCTCCAAAGAGGGTAGCTCTTTCAGAAAGTGCTAGCCCTGAGAGAGAGAGAGAGAGAGAGAGAGAGAGAGAGAGAGAGAAATTAGAAGTAAAAAAAAAATAAAAAAATAGAAGCCACGGAAACCTCCAGGGCCAGGAGAAAGACAGAGCTAAGACAGAGTTCGCTGAATGAAATATGAATGTCACAGCGGGTGGAGGGAGCTTTTTGTTCTGTTTGTAATGGTGAATATTTGATGAGTCGAGGCTGTTCCGCAAGCATAGCACCATATGCTAACAATCAAATTATGAGCATACAGCAAAGTCCTTTGTCACGTGAGCCATCAGCACTGCAGGGAACACAGCATTTCGTGCGTCAGTGGCTAAGAGCAGAAGCTCCCAGTCCTGCCAGCAAACAGGAAAGTTTAGCAGAACTCCCCAAAAGTAATGATCAAATACTGACCATGTATCTAAGATTCATGTTTAACGGTCATACATCCTATGACTCTAGCTGTGTTTCGATTGCGTTCCTGTTCCTGTTCCTAACCCCAACTCTATGTCTGTAGAAGTTTGCATCACTTGACAAAAGTTTGCTCATTCAGAATGCTTTGCAATGTCATCAAAAACACAAACACACACACAAAAGCTCAGAGCCAAGCCTACTATTTAGATTAGTAAATAATCTAAATATTGAAGTAAATGAACCAATTATATATATATGTGTGTATATATACATATTAGAATTATTATTATTATTATTATTTATTTTATTTCTTATCCAAACCCTCTGGTAATTGTGTTTAACTGGTGGCAAATTCCTGTGCATCAGCAAAACCGCTGATGAGCAACAATTATGACATAATTGATGTCAAGCAACCCTTGAGGACTTAATTTTGGACTACTTCCTGGACTACTAATGAAGTACAGGTCTCAGCTATTAAGAGTTTTCAGTAGGAGCTAATAGCTGGCACCGCAATTTAATCTAGGATTTAACTAAATCTGTAACTAGGAAACAAGCCCAGAAAGACAACATCGGCAAAATAAAAGTCACTTTTCAAAACATGCCATGTATTAATTCACATTAACTGCTCAAAAACAACAGCATATCAATGCATTCAGTATGATTTATGAAAGTTTCATAGCACATTCAGGTATAAAAGTTAAATGAATGGCATCATGAGCAATGGCATATGGCTGAAGCCCTGGGTGTCAGGGTTTGGTAAGGGAGGAACTCAAGTGCAGACAGGATTCTCAACATAAAAGGGTTTATTTACAAAAGGGGAAAACAAAACCCACGAGGGGGAAAACAATAGCTAGGGAAAAGACTAAATAACAAAACAAGACTGGGCAGACAAGATAAAGACACTTAACACTAACTATAAACAAACACTCACGGTATTACAAAGACTTCTTCAGGGATGACAATCACAATTACAGTCACAAATCTTAGGGTACAAATCTCAATGAACCGACGCAAGACAGAGCACACTAGGAAAGCTAAATAGGGGAACTAATCAAGACACGACAGGTGGCACAGATGGGACAATCAAGACAAGACTAGGATAACAAGGGGGGCGGGGCAAGGGAACGAGACAACACAAGCACATGGCCCAAAGGCAAGGCCATGTGCTTGTACACAAAACACGGGTCTGTCATGATCCTGCCTCAAGACTAGGAAAAATCAAGGACACGAGGGCAGAATCATGACACTGGGGAGTCCAATAGTCAGAGCCAAAGATGCACTTGCCCTCAAAGCCTTTATGACTTACTCTGTTTCTTTCTGATTTATTTTCCATTGTTCCCAATCACAACCTTCTCTCCTCCTTCCTTGTCTCCCAAAATGGCATCCAATCATTATATTCTGATATTCTTTCCTGCCTTCCTTCAAGGTTAGCAAAGTCTGACATTAAGGTGTGAGACAAAGATCAGCCCGTTCCAAAAAAAAAAAAAAAAAAGCTTTACTAATCTACGGTAACACAAGAAAGACACCGGCAGCATTTCAAAACAGTTTTGACATTTTTATATCCTTTTTAACCATGCAAATCTGCAAATATGAGTGGGAATCGTGCCTAATTAGTGAAGGGAGCTGGAATCTACTACTTTCACATGTCTTTTTATTTTCATTTTCATCTTTTAATTAATACGCAGTTTAATGGCTGGTGAAAAATCAGCTTGCATCACAGAAATTATTATTTATTAAATATATAAAATATTTATTTTGTAATATATTAAATATGTATATTATATGTAAAGTTATATTTAAAGTAATATTCATATTGCAGAACTATTCAAGTTCAGTTAAATTTGATGGGTGCAATCTGTGGATGACAGTCTTTTATATATATATATAAATATATATATTTATTATTATTATTACTATTATTATTATTTTGCAGTGAATGAAGTAAAAATAGTGCATATATTCAGAAGATAATTGCCATTTTTGAGTAAGTATGCCCTATAGACAGCTTCAGAGGACGCATGTATCTCAAAAGGATACTTTTAAGAAGTTATGTGACCTGGGCTATTGTGAAAGCTTTCAAGTGTAAGGTAATTAGCGGTTGTAATTTGGACTAGAAAAAAAGCCACACACAAAAAAAAGCAACTGGATATAAACTAATTGGGGCGCTAATTCACCTCAGGGAGGAACACGTAAAATCTAATTTTGTGCTGGTTTGTTTTCCTGTAATTGTTCTCACGCCTGCCTGATCAAGGTCATCTGTGCCTGCTGTTATGAACCTCCACCATGCTCAATAAATATTACATGCACCAAAGACACAGGAAGGAGAGAAGCAGGAGATTTGAAGGGTGGAAAACAGACCAAGTAAAGATGAATCCGGCAAGAAAGATTTAAGATTCTGTATTGGATCTGGGCTATATAAGGCTCAGACCAATCATAAAAACAGTTTTGGCCCAGTTCAGGGCCAGTTACGGGTTATTAACTGCCTGAGATTTGGGCCAGTTGTGACCCATGTGTGGCCCTTGTCTTTAATCCAGTTCTGGGCCACTTCAGGGCCGTCATTCTTTGCGACACTTGGGCCGATGGAAAAGTGATTGTGAAAACATTTGCTATGTGGGATGTAAATCTAATAGAAAAATATATATATATTCCCAAAGTTGTACCCATTTATTCTAATTATTTCCTCTCTTGTCATTTAACTCACCTGATTAATTTACACATTTTATTTTAGGGATGCTCTCTAGTACACCTGGCTGTCACAAGTGTGACCATTTGGGCCTTTTAAAAGCAAAGACTTATTGCCAATGAGATGATCAGAGTTGATGAGTGCTCGCAAGTTCCTAGAGCTCACCAGAGCGGAGTGTGACCATCTGTCTGTCACACTATCACACAAACACTTATCTGGTGCTGTACGTGTGTGGAGATTTTTATTAGAGACTTCATTACAGTGATAAAATTACTGTCTACTGCCTCAGTGAGTTAGAGGTAAATGAGCAAGTGTGTGTGATTGTGTGTCTCTAGGCTCTACGCTGCAGCTGTGTGCCTTTGTTTCTTTGTCGTTCATAATGATTTTGAGTCACTCATGAACACCTGCAACGCTGCTGAATGGATCAGAAATTACAGAGGTCAATTTTAATTTTCCAAATGCAGGACACATAAACAAGCGAGCGCCACTTTCAAATATGCAACGCCTATTCAATGGTGCAAACCACAACAAACAGATGAAATGATACTACATTTGTTCTGATGATGTGATGTTAATCATAGCATTGCTCAAATAAGAGAGATATGGAGTAAGAGTATCTATAAATAATAGTATTGCCACATAGCTCACAATATGACACATAATGTGGAATGAATGTCACAATAAATAAATAAATAAATAAATAAATCCCATTTATTTTTAACAATGGGATATAGTGCATTATTTATTTGTTTATTTATAATGCACTTATTGTGCATTATTTATGTGATAGCTTTTTATAGATGAGAATGTAAAATCGTGTATTTAAGTTATTCTTTAATAAATTAATTGATGCAAAATTCTGAGAGAGAGAGAGAGAGAGAGAGAGAGAGAGAGAGAGAGCGAGGTTCCAACATATTTAACTCCATTTACTTACACTACTATTTAAAATGTATACTCTTTTTCAGCAAAGAAAAAAAAAAATATTATTATTGCATGTAAGAACTATTTCATTATTCCATCTTCACCTGTGAAGGAAGATCTTGTTTCCATCAGCCATTACTCCAGTCTTAAAAAAACACTGTCTTAGCTCATCCATAGGAAATCATAATGAGCTAATTTGGTACTAGACAAACATAAATTATCTAGGCACAGTTAAAAATAACAACTGTGCTACTTAATGAAGTGTGTAAATTGTCATACTTTTTCAGTCTCCTTTTTCAGCTGCTGAATGTAGTGTGCTCTTATACTTATTTCTAAACTTCAAATTTGCTTTAAAAAAATGCCTAAATGACTCAGTTTCTGTTGGTCATTAGTGAAAAATGTTTGAGTTTGAGTGCCTTAAAAAAAGTTTTACAGAAAGGTATAATGGTCTTCTTCATTTCCCAAATGTAATTTTTGTTTAATTGAATTCATCCTTTAACTCTTAAAAATAAAGGTTCCAAAATAACCTTTTAGTGAATAGTTCTTAAAACACTTCTTAGTGTGAAGAACATTTGAATAATCTAAAGAATATTTTACCACTATAGAGAACCTTATGTGGAATTGAAAGCTTCCATGGATGTTAAAGGTTCCTCATGGAACCACTGATGTCAATAAAGAACCTTTATGTTGGTAAATAAAAGTATAATTTTCTTCATAAAAATAAGAACTCTAAAGTGTTTACAAACTGGTAAATGGTTGCGTAAACTTGCACGAGAATTCAAATGCACACTAAATGCTTTCTCTTTCTTCCTTTATCAAACATCTCATGCACGGTCTCTCTCAAGTGCTCATTAGCTGTTCAGACAACAGATGTAAATGGACCGTATTTAGTGGGATAAACAGAAGAATCTGGAAAACAGATAACAAAGTGCTTTGAGGACTAAGGGGAAAGTTGGACCCTCAGGCGGAGTGGCTCTTGTGGAGAAGGACGTGCCCACCGCTCGCCACCAGCCAGCTGGGACTCACTACACGGCTGGAATGTTAGGTGGAGGGGGCAGAGGCCAATGTTATAGATTCTTAAGGATCAGTACCCAAGAGATACAGACCAAAGACACAGACCCACAGATAAGAAGAGAGAAGAGGGAGCGGAGGAGGGACTATGAACAGACAAGGGACATGACAGCTTTGCAGGGATAATAGCAGCCATTTACAAAAAAAAAAAAAAAAAAAAAAAAGGACTTCTTTGGTAGCTAATATATGCATAGCTCATATATGAGCAAATGTTCCATGTCTGCAAATGTTATATTTAAATTAGGGTACATTTTAAATTGTATCAAATAAAATTAAGTAACATGAAAATAATACAATAAAAGTAAACATTAAAAATATTTATTTCACATTTACTTCAGTGTTTTCGTAATTTAATTCAGTTTTTTTTTTTTTTTTAAGTGCTACTTGTTAATTGATTAAAATAGTCAGAAACTATATTACATACTGGTAGAAGAAACCATTTCATAGTTCAGTCTTCATCTGTGCAGAATTTAATCTAATTATAAATCATTTTAAGCACAAATTACTTACAAACTAATCCTTAATGTGTTGCATTTGCACACTTAAACAGTGATAATTGTAGCTCTGGCATTATTGACTGCCATAGTTGCCAAATGTCATAAGTCTAAAACAAAATAATATAATATAAAAAGCTAACATTTTTGCTTGCATCGGTCCCAAAATGCAGGAAAATCCCTAAAGAATTTGAAATGAAACTTTACAATCACAAAACATTGAAACTACTACGTATCCCCCCATAACCCCCTCTTCTCTCACTCTCTCTTTTGTTCCGCAACCCCTTGTCCCTCTGTCTAGCTTGGCAGGTTTTTTTTTTTTTTTTTTTTTTCTCCTCTATTCCTTTTTTGGTCTTTAATTATCAGTAATTAAGCTCTCCCTCGTCTGCTCCATTTTTCTCAGTGGGTGAGAGTGGGTTGAATAATTGGATGGAGAGAGGAAGACGGATGGCTCCTCCTGAGCCCTGGGTTTGTTCAGTCACTGCACACAGGAATCTTCTGCCTGTGTTCCATCCTTTGAATGACCTTCCTCTTTCACTCCAAATGATTGGAGATACTCAAGCAAACCTTTCTGGGCACCAGGCCTTAAGAGTTATTTATAAATGCTCAAACTATATTAATTTCCCTCTTATGACTGTGCAAATCATGCACAGTGGATTTATTGTGCAACCTCACTTGGATAGTGTGAATTAAATATAATTTTTGGGGCTTTTGCCAATTAGCTGACTAAGAAAAATTATTCTGAAACATGTTTCAAACTGTACCCAGATTTGCCTAGATATACTCAATGAACAGAAATCTGTCTCTCAAATGTGTCTTCTAGACAGCAATGAGATTAAGCAAATGATCAAGATTAAGTAAATCCCTTTCTTCTATAGATGTTTAGGATAAACATTCGAGACGAAGTTGATACTTGAAAGAGCAACAAAATTTCCCATGGCATGTAAGAAAGGAGGTATTCAGGATGGGATCAAACACAAAACAGTCCAGGATTCAATGCCAAAGTTTCTCAGTTGAGCAGCTCAGCTCTACAAGTTTGGCTCTCTCGCAGCTCAGATCATTTCATAAATTGTATATGATGTTTATAGTCTTTACAATGACACACATTGTATAAAAGTCTTAGATCATGTAATTTTCATGACTTTCCAAATTGTTTCTTAGAGTTTGTCAGCAGATTTATTTTCTATATTGTTTTTGTTCCTGTCAAAAATTGAATATGGCGTTACCCTAATGTCTATTGTTGAGCTGTTAACTCAAGTCAGTAACAGCATTTATGTGCATTGTTACAAGATACTTAGACAAATATTATCACAAACTCTCATGCACGTTTGAATATTCCAAGAGACCTGTTCTCATTTGCCTGAACACACAGGAAGAACTTCACAAGGTCCTTCAGAAATGTCTAATTAGATCCCTGAAGGAGTGAATACGTATCTCCTACTGTTGGCTTACAATGTGTCTGAATCAGATCGCTACAGAAGAAGAAGGAATCTCACCTCAGCTGTGCTCATAATAAAAAGATCTGTTTTATAAGCTTTGGTGTTTTGACTCATTAAAATGGCAGACCGAAATTCAGAGATGTGGATCTTGAAACAGACAAACAAACATGCAATGAAACAAGAACATCAAGATGTAACGAAGCAAACTAAATGCTACTTAGCTTGAATGACTATGATGACAAGAGTACAAATAGACAGAAAATGGATCAATACATGCTTTCAGCTCTGGGTGAGAGCTGATACTTCACAGTTGAGTTTGTTTGGATAACTGGAGAACAGGAATAGTGGCTTTATTTGAACATTGAAATGTTCTATTTAGATGAATGGATGGTGGTAACTCATGCTTGGCAGACAGCACCTCCTTTATTGTCATATCGCTGATATTCCAGATAGAGAAGGAAAAAAAAAATCCTTAAATTGCTTTCGTATCACATACAAATACTGCATTTCAATTGTTAGAATCCAAATAGAGGTGTGGAGGAAAGTTGTAATATTTAAACCCTAGAGGTATATTTTTAATTTGGTTCAATTTTCCATTGCACTTAGGGTTCAAGTCCATTATAACTAAAGTATGCCTTTGTGTTGGTGTAAATATTTTAGAGCTGTTGGAACAGTTTCTGTCAAACTTTCTATCTTCTAATAATTCAAGAAATAAAAGCATCACCTTTGAACAATAGACAACAGTAATTAAATATTAAATAATTTAATTGAATATTCAATATTAAATATATATCAATATTATTAAAAAATATTAATTATTAATTTAATATGAATTAATTATTAATTATATATTAATATTTAAGATTAAATATAAAATAATAATAATAAATAAACTTAATATTAAATAGTAATATAGAAAAAAATAGAGAGAGAGAGAGAGAGAGAGAGAGAGAGAGAGAATATTCCAGCTCCTTTAGACAAAACATTTGATCTTTAAAGTAATAATTCTTTGAAACATTTTCCCTAATATTGTGTACAATTTAATTCTTTTTTCTTCTGATACATCTCAAAGTACAGAATGTGCCAGTATTTTTGACTTGGACTAGTGTCACACTGAGAGAGAATTAGAAAATAAAATGAACAGAGATAGGGAATTTGTAAATGGAACAGTGTGCCTATCTCTGCAAGATGGATGCTGCTTTGCAATTATCTCATTAAAGCACATTAATTAGTAGTTCACAAAAGTCACAGAGGAAAAAAATAAAATCTGTTCTGTCGCAATTATAAGCTTGTGAGTCATGTAGTGTAATAATCAATAAAGCAAGTTTACTTCCGAACAATCTCTTTCTCACACGTTTCCCTGTGCTGTGAACAAAGGCTGAAGTGTTTCGGGTTGCCATATGAGAAGTGTTGAGAATATGCATTGACCAGGGTACCCACGGTCATGGAGAACCTGGAAATATCACAAATTGTAATGTGCACGACTGGTGAAATCATGCAAAAAAAAATAAAAAATAAAAAAATATATTGCATTCCACAGAATGAAATACTATTGTAAAGCTTAGTCAGCGTAATTATTGACGCACAATCATTGCACATAATGTGTTAATAATAACCAGAAGTAGCTGCACATATAGTACAACTGCTGTCTATCCTACTTAAACCCATTCAAGCATATTGACAGCAAGGAGTTGTTTGGAACTATTAAGAGCTCCATGAACCACGTGAACGTGTGGTAGAGAAATCAAAGCATGTCACAACTGTCTTTCTCAATGGCTCTGGGTGGTTGTGGATATGTCTTGGTTTTTATCACTGTATTAATATTAAATGCACTGCAAATGCCACTTCATGTTGTGTTTAATCCAGACAAATTCCCAGAGGGGTGCTTCTGAAGGCATTTCTTGTGATTGTTGGCAGAATATTAATTTAATAATTGTATTGTTAGTGATGATCTAAATGAGCTATGAAAGCTGTTCTGATTGGTCCTCTTCTCAGAGCGCCTGCAGCTGCACGAGTGCCGCCCATAGCAGCAGGTGTCTCCTAATGATGGACTGAAGACTCTCTTCCACCCATTGCTTGATATTTATGAATGCTTTAAATTCAGTAATAAATGACTTGCAGGACTTAAAAGACGTTTTGGATCCCCTGGTGACTGGTTTATTTTGGGATAAAGAGAGGTTCTATGAGGTGTGGGGAAATTTGAGCCGGTTAGAGGAGGAAGACAGCTGGAAATAAGAGGACGGGACTCTGGTTTTGTCATTACAGGCAATAAGGGCCTTTTTTCTGTCTGGAATTTATGAGTCAACTCATTTTGGAGTTCACCGTACGATCATAAATTTGGTATGTGTCACACACGGTTATTGGGAAATGTATTTTGGATACCCACAAGAGCATGCTATGTAGAAGCAAAGTTGAGTCACTGGAGAAACTAAAGTAGGGCATCTGTTTGAGGTTTCTGTCATACTGAGGTTTGCTAAGCCATGGTTTAAACTGTGAATTTAAGTTCCAAAAGTTCAGAATCATATACTGGAAAATTTGATTATCTAATCAGACACTAGATCCAATTCATTACGTTTTTTTATTACTTTGCGGTCTTTGAAGCGGCACTTCTGATATTCAATTTCAAAGAATCCGTAAAACCAAAACATTCCCGATGGGCTTCAAACATAGTCAGCCAGAACCAGACAGAAATAACTGTAGAAAGGAGCGTCCTCTCACCACGCAGCTAATTATAATCTATCCTTACAGAATCACCAATCAGACATGCAACCATTTTTCAATCTGAGCAAGAAAGAGGCTGGTCAAAGGTCTCATTAAGAAAATTACAGAGTAACTCTTATTTTCAGCACCTTTTACCCTCATACATGAGGTATTGAAGAACCAAACTGTAATTATGGAGAGCTTTTTTTCTCCCGTCCTCTCGCACACGTGTCTCTCCACTCAGATTTGATGCTGTCTGATGAATATAATTAGGTGGACAAACTGTTACAAGAGAAAGGCTGGCGCTCAAGTGAATTCTTGATGAGAAAAACTGAAAGTGATTTGTTTATTACAGAGCCCCTATATACACAATATAAACACTGCAAAGTGATGGGTTACATTATAATTTCTAATGCACTGTAAATCACCATTGGGGGCCACCAAGTTGATGCATACCATACTGAATTATTGATTATTTTCTGTCCATATAACAAAGGTCTCAAAGATACAAAAACAACAAAACAAAACAAACAAACAAACAAAACAAAAAAACAAAACAAAAAACAAAACAAAACAACCAAATTAAAAACAAAACAAAAATGGTTTTGAAAGGGTTTTGTCAATTGTTTTTTTTTAGCTGGTTGGGCTAATAACCAGTTAAAACCTGTTAAGACAGGCTGAACATATAGGTTTAAGATGTGCTACTATTAGTGCATAAGTTTAAAAAAAAAAACTCATCACAAATGAGCCCTGCTGGAGTCCCGGATGGCACACGTGTTCACAATGGCACACTCCTGCGGGTCTCGATAGCACTGCCGTCCTCAAATGCCCCACATGCTGTCACCCACCTCAAACTGCAGCTACGTTACAGGGCCAGAGGGCTTTTAATCACATTCCTACACTCCCTAGCAAATTACTGCCTCGTGATTGCAATCGATAATCCAATAGAAGCCACTAGATGTTGCCGTTAGGGACGGAGGACAAATGCCCATCAGAGTAGAAAAGCAGCAGGGGACGTCATGAAAAGCAGGGGGTCGTGTAATGCATGAAAACACATGCTGTGTCATTCCCTCCTATTCTGCTTTTGAATATTATCACCCGAAGGCTCAATCTTAACAAAAGCAGAATTTCTCATGTTGACAGGTATGTTAAAATAAAAAAAAAGGGTACAAGAGATGGAGAAAACTGCATTAATTTAGTCGACATACTGATGGAATGAAGAAAAAGGAGCGCAAGTGAGCAGGAGTGAGATTGCATGTTAGAAAAAAGTTTGATGACAGACAGTATAATATGAAATTGGAAGAGAAGAGAAATAGAAGAGTAATGGATAGCAGGGACTCTCCAAAACTTCAGTCTATCTGTCATTTTTTGACAAAATGTTCAGCTCGCATCCATTTCTTTTTATCTCTCATTTCATTGACTGTGTTTTCTGCTCTCTCTCTTGTGTCTTTACTCCATTTGTCTTTTTGCACACTCCAAAAAAGTTCTGTCTCTGGTGTCACCCATTGGTCATCTTTTCTCATCCATTCGTTCTGCACTCCTGCTGACCTGTTTGCTTAAAAAAAAAAGCTCTTCAAAAGGATTGCACAAAAAAAAAGAAAAAAAAAGTCAAATTTCAAATGACATTGCATTCTGTGTTCCATGGAAGAAAGTTTGGAATGACCTGACGCACACAATGACTAATTTCAGTCTGAAAACAGTTTAATACAACGGCATAATAATAATAATAATAATAATAATAATAATAATAATACAGAATGATTAAGAAAATATTTTATATTTTTAAATATATTTAGAATATAAAAAAATATATATTTATATTAATGTACTACCACAACTACTATTATTACTACAACTAAAATTAAAAAAAAAATTATTATTATTATTATTATTGTTATTATTATTATTATTATTATTATTATTATTATTAATATTATTAAATAATATTAAAATGTTTTATTTTTTACATTTTGATACATAATACAAATTTTTTTTATTGAATGCATTTACTGTAATATATAAATATTAATATTGTTTGACTAGTAGTATATTATTATTAAAAAAAAATATTTATTTATCATTCTGTATTATTATTATTATCGTGTTGTCTGTTGTGTGTAGTATTGTTGTAAGTACAATTTAACATTATTGTCACTATATAAAAATGTAAATAACTAATAGTATTTATATATTATTATACGTTCATAATATACAAATGAATAAAAAATATTTACAAAATTACTTAAAATAAATAATAATAATAACAATAATAATAGGGTTATTCTTTATATATATATATATATTTTTTTTTTTTTTTTTTTTTTTTTTATATATGAATTAATATTAACTTTTTTTTTCTCTTTTTTTTGTAGCAAAAATAATCACTAGGTTACTTTTTGGTTCAGTTCAATATAACAAACAAAATGAAATCTAATTCCCAATCTTCTCCTCCCACTCTCATAGGCCTGTTTACACAGACGATTACTTTAAATCTGAGATAATGTCACTGCACACACCTCTTGCCTCATGCCTCTTTTCCAGAGTCACCTGTCATCTCTCTATGCAGTGGGGTCTTTAAATATGCCACTGTATGCCATGACTAAATGTTCATTCAACTCCTGGGGACACGCTGACACTGGGCCAAACGATGAGCCACCCGTGGGAAACAGACCGCTGTGTGTGCATGAAGGCCCCACAATCACACTGGGTTTAATTGCCCATGTAAAATTAGATCTGACTGCATGTCAAATGCAAAGTCTATGTGAAAGACTATTTCATCTGCAGATAAGATACAATTTTGTAAGTTTCTATTCTAAAGCCATCTGAGGTCTGTGTTGTTGGGCAAAGACCAAATTGCATATTCTGTTGGATTTTGATGCACGGCTCAAAATTTGGGAGTTGATATTCAAAAGATAATGGAAATGGCTTTCATATGGAGCTTGCTACCTCTGTAACTCAAAGGGGATCCCTGTGAATTTTTCATCGAAGGCTCCCAGCAAAGCTTCTATGAAATACTGACAGGAATTACAGTAGGTTGTCATTGCAATGAGAAGATATGTTTTATGGTGTAGTCACTGCATATCATATTAGTGTCATATCTTCAAGTGCAGTGCCTGATTTACCTCTGTTGGTGTCAAAAAATATTAACATTTACTGAAATTCCCTTTCTCGCATTTTCTTGTGTAACATGAAAAAAAAAATGGACAGGCTTCTTTCAGCTCGTTGTCGCAAATGCATTTTTATTTGGCCATTTCAGCTTAGCTAGCAAGGACAGGAGCGGGAGGAAGCCAGTGAAGTTATTCTCATAACCAAATGCACTGAAAGCTTCTTGGCTGACATATAAGAGAATAAAAGGCATAAAAAAAAAATAAAAACCTTACAATGGCAATTGTACCAAAGATGGAAGCAAGTAGGAGAACAGATAGGTGAGATTCAGATTCTGAGCTACACAGCCATACTCCAGACATGTGATTTACTTCATTCGTGAGCATTATCAATTTCACAATAGTTAATAAACCTAAAAAATGGCACAATTGGCCAAATGTGCATGGTTCCTTCAACTCATATTCACAAGTATGTGTGTGTATTATAGTATATATAGATATATATATATATATATATATATATATATATATATATATATATATATATATATATATATATATATGTGTGTGTGTGTGTGTGTGTTCAGTTTTGAGTACAGAAGTTCAAGTACTTAGGATCCGATTTTATCATCAGATTAATACAAAATTTCCTGTAGTCCAGGTTCCAAAACATAAAAGTGTGAATGAAGAAGTCCTGTTCATGCTGGAGAATTTCATAAAAAAATTATGATATTTTTAATGATTACACTTTTAATGATAACCCCATATGTGTTTTTTATCCCAACCACAACATCAATCAACCTAGGTTGTTTTTAGGGATCAAGAACTGATTTTATTTTGTTTGTTTAGATCTTATCACTCCTGGTTATAGCAAGGTTAAATTAAGGCTAAGGTTTCACTAATTCTGTGCGTTTCAATGCTGAGGTTCTAATTGCTCTGAAAGAGAAATGTAATGCAGTGTGCAATTCAATGAAGCGTGAGAGACGCCCTTCTCTACTAAACGCTGCGTCTGCATTTTCTCTTTCCTCACGAGACTTCCAAATGTATTAAATATTGATCTTTACCCTGGTAGGTATATATTTGTAAAGCTCTCTTTCAAGTGAGCAGACTAACTTGGTTTAGACTCAACGTCACTGGAAATGAAAACGGAGGATGTGAGTGAAGGTGAAATGTAACTTGTTCTGCTCATAGAAAATAAATCCCATAGGATGTGCACCAGCCCTACAGAAACCATTCTGAATTTCCTGCAGAGCGAGAGATAAAATCAGCCGTGTCTCCCATGATAAAAGACACCACGGTTTCCAATCTCATCTGCCCTAACTGTAAATGAAATATTAAACTTTGCATATATACGGGACATTAGCAGCCAACCTTGCCACTTTTCAATCAGACCCGGGGTGGAACGAGCGAGTCAAGGGATCAACATACAGCCGTGAGGGAATCCTGGTAGAGCTGTCGTCTCAGCCGGTATACAGTAGATCTAATACCCCCGAGTTAAATTACAGCTCACGCAGAATGGGCCAGAGTGGAAAACACACAGGAATACAGGGATAAAGAAGAAATACAACCATGCAAATGAACTGAAGTGAATCACTGAGACTCTTCCGTTCAATCTAACACTAATGCAGGAGCTGGAAAGTCTGTCCTCAAACTATAGGGAAAAAAAAAATAAGATGATACTGTAGTGGTTTATCTAATTTGAAAGATTTTTTTTAAATCTGTAGATGTTGATATATATATATATATATATATATATATATATATATATATATATATATATATATATATATATATATATATATATATATATATATATTTTTTTTTTTTTATATATATATATATATATATATATATATATATATATATATATATATAGTAGCAAATCCTACAAATGCATATTCATTTTTCATACTGTAAATAATTTTATTATGAGTAAAATTCTTTTTTAAATGCATTATATATATATATATATATATATATATATATATATATATATATATATAAATAAAATGTATATATATATATATATATATATATATATATATATATATATATATATATATATATACATTTTATTTGAAGTAAAAAAACTACTTTTAGTTTTGATTATATACTATAATAAGTCTGCATTATAATGTTGCAATACATTGTTGTTGAGAATTTATTTTAATTTTTTTATTTTTTATTTATTTGTCTCTTAGTACATGATGGTTAACTTTCCATCTTTATCGTAGCCTTCCACGAGTCTGCAGAATGAGAGAGGATCAGAAGACAGATGGAAATTGAATGGATGCTTTATGAGGCTCAGGGTACAACAACTGGTGAAATTTATTAAATAGAACTTGGCACTCAAAGATCCTTTCGGTCATAGACACGCTCTAGGGTATAACAAAGCATGTTTCCACTAAAAGCTGCCCGAAGTTGAAATTTGATCACAATGCCACTTTGAGACACAAGCCAGCGAACAAACATTTAGTACATCCCTGTTAACCTCGATGCATCCAGTGAGGCCCTATATGCCTAAAGAGAGGTATTTCTGAATAGCTGTGAATGGAGAAAAATGCCTTTTGCCCATAATGATGTAGTTAAAGCTACATTAGCAAACCACTGAGACCCTGTTTTCCACACACAGACTTGTCACTGACCAATCACAGATGTTGGTTATAGTGGTGTATGGTTGATGCTGCTACTGCTAAGCTACTATGCAAATTTTAAACAAACAGACATGTGTATGTATAAACAAACCCAAGGATTTTGCCCCTTCGCCTTGCTCTGAATGACATGTAGATGTTCAAGTGGTCTTCTTTAGCGTTCAGCTCAGCCTTCCAAAGAGTGTTTTTGCCAATTAAAAAATTGAGATTTACGAGTAATGGTGTGGAAATTCACTGGCAGTCGTTCTCTCTCTACTGCTCGAAGCGTGATGCGGCCACATCAGAACACATGGCGCTGTTGTGGAGAAGACGAGACTTCCATTCCAGTCGATTTGATATATTAAACAATTATTGAATATGCCACCAAATAAGAGTCTCTGACAAACAGGCCTTTATAAATATCTGGGCCTGCTCTGTTAAATGATGCATGCCTTCATGAATAATTCAGGACGTTATGCAAATAAATAAATAAATAAAGTGTCGAAACAATCAGCAATGAAAACAAATATGTTCTCGTCACCACTTTGGCTGATCCTGTTGTTTTGATGACGAGAAACTCTGAAGCCGTTCTGGAAATCTAAACGGCTGAGTCGATACAAATCCACTTGGCCATCAGTCACGGTTACATTTGAGGGTTATTTTGATGATCACATTATGAGCCTCTCTGAAGGTTTGATGGATTGTGAGCTGCTTAGCTGATGTAGAGTAATAATTTGATTGACAATTGGGGAGACTGATCATGGTATGAGGCACACACAAACACTAACCGTACTAAAAAAAAAAATATATATATATATATATATAATATTATATAATATAATTTTTTGCTATATATATATATATATATATATGTATATATATATATATATATATATATATATATATATATATATATATATATATATATATATATATTCACAATATTACTGTACTCTTAATCAAATTAAATCAGCTTCGGTTAGCAAATAAAACAAAAAAATCTGAGCAACCCCAAACTTTTGAACAGTAGTGTATATACTTGTCCATACAAGACATGACTATAAATATATTATTGTCACATTTACGGTGACATTTTATCTAAAGCTTTTTTCTCTGGAAAGCCTTAAATCGTTTGCCATTTATTATAATCATATGCCAAGTCTTAATCATATTCAAACCTCTGCGCAGCTGTGTTTGCTGCTCATTCGTTTAAACTCAAGTTGAAATCCTTGTACATTCATGTCTTGTCCTCTGAATCAGTCTTCTCTTTGATGTATCACATTGCCTGAATCTTTCGCCTTTTCATCATTTTTTACTTACATATATATATATATATATATATATATATATATATATATATATATTTTTTTTTTTTTTTTTTTTTTTTTTTTTTTTTTTTCTCTCTCTCTCTCTTTTGCTACTTTTCAAAGCTCAATGCTTCTCCCGGGGGACTGTTTTCTAGTGAAAGACAGATTGCTGAAACATTTGTTACTCGACTAAAGTCTCTTTTCTTCTCCCACTGGTAATGTTCAATTGAACCATGATCAGGCAGGCACCTGGGGCCATCCAACTGGGACCGCAAACACTGCAAGGATTGCAGTTTCCCTGTACTTGTCTTCTGCTCTCAATCACCTATACCAGCACTCAAATCCACTATTAGTGCTGTAAACAAAAATAGTCTCGGTTCAGCCCTGAGACGATTATGGTTAAAGGCCCGGCGTTAAATTTTATTTCATCACCGGCACAGCTATTTCCAAAAGTGACACATCAACATTTACTTGACACAGCTGAGTAATTGCTCGGGCGGGCATTCACCTTCACTCGTGCGTGGAGGCTAAACCTTTTGCCAGGAGCTAAAATGGTGCGATAAAGTGAGACCCTTACACTAAATGTGATGACTGAGTCTCTGTGGAGTAGTAGAGTTTTATAATGAAACTTTTAAACGGATGAACTTATAAAGTTCTTTGACTTGCAGAGCATGTGACTGCTTTGATGACTTCGTCAAGCCTTCAAAGACTGTAACATGAGCAAATATCCAAATAGAATGAGCATTTCATTGAATGCACGAGCTTACTGAACGAAACAAACAGGGTGGTATGTAAAGGAACTGAATAAATAAAGAATGAATGATGCTCTGCTGACCAACTGAACTGACTGGAGGGAAAATAAGACTAAAACACCTTCTGAATGACTCTAGCGAGTTGAGTAAATGATATGCCAACTCAATTGAGTACTGATCTGGCTTTATAATGACTCTAACAAACACAAAAGGTCAGTGAACAAATCAGTAAATTAATCTGAACACTCACTGGTCACAAGCTACTAGTTTAATGACTAACAGAAAAGTCTTGCTGAATGAATCTATGAACAGATTTTCAGCAAATGAATTCAAAATATTCAATTCAGTCCAATGAATGCTCAATCCAGCAGAAAGGTCTTGCTGAATTAATCTATGAAGAATTTGAACAAAACTTTTCAGCAAACTGATTCAAAAAATCCAACTCAGTCAAATGAACTAAAATTCCAAATTTTGTGGGCCCTCACTGGTCACTACCTACCTACAACACAATGACCAACAGAAAGTTATTGCTGAATGAATCTATGAAGGATTTTGAACTTTGATTATTAAGTCAAAATAATCAAAATCACCACTATTAGTCTTTGTGGACTCGCTGGTAGTTACTTCCAAGTGTAATGACCAACAAAAAGGTCTTGGTGAATACATTTACAACAAATGGATTTAAAAGATTAAATTCAGTCAGATTAATTAGTTTATGTGAATTTACAAGCTAGTACCAAGTGTAATGTCCAACAAATAAGCTGTGTCTTTCTGAATAAATAAATGAACAGATTTGAATGATTCTTTTTTAGCAAACTGATTCAAAATACTCAATTGAGTCAAATGAATCAAAATCTCCTCTATTAGTCTCTGTGGACTACATACTAGACTAAAGACTTGCTGAATGAATCTGTGAATGAATATGAACAACTCTACTCAAGAAACGGATTCAAAAGATTCAAATTCAGTCTGATGAATCAAAATCCCCACCATTAGTTTCTCTGAACTCACTGGTCGCTGCTTACTAGCGTAAAGACCAACAGAAAGATCTTGCGAAAATTAATTCATAAACGTTTTCAGCCAAAAAGATTCATTTCAGTCTGATGTATCAAAATCCCCAATGCTAGTCACTGAGGTCTCAGGAGAACAGAACAAGCGATAGAGAGGCATGTTTTTAATGTGCACAGGATTGTTGAATGGAATGGATGTGGTGAACACAGTCCAATGGTGTTTTACATATAGATTGAATTAGAGAGAAGTTTTGCCCTTCATTAATGTCCTTTATGCTAATACAGGCAACACACATTCAGCAGAGGGTGTCTGAGTCAAAGAGCAGGAGGGTGCATGTGTCGCCGTCCAGACACACAGGCAGCGAAAGGCTTAACAAAAGCCTGACTGCAATGGGAGAATATGATAACAACTGTAGAGAGGGCGCAAGAGCAAACAGGTGCGAACAAAAGACAGAAAAGGCGGCTGGTTGTTAGAGACAGAGACATTTAAAGAAATATAGTAAACCCCAGGGAATAAAAGAACAGAACAGTACAATAGAAAGCTCTTCTCAGAAGCAAGGACAGCTCAGATAAAAGAGAAACAGGTAGAAACCAAGCTCATGTGTCTTAAAGGGATAGTTCACCCAGAGAAGAAAATTCTGTCATCCCCATTTCAACTACAGCTTCAAAAAAATCACCTTTTGTGTTCCTCAGAAGAAAAAAAGCAAACAGGTTTGGAACGAAAGTATTTTCTTTTTAGTGTGAAGCCTAACCCTTCTTTGTGTTTTTTTTTTCTTCTTTTTTTTTCTCCTTTCTTAAGGTCACTGAAAAGTGAAGCTGAATTTCATGTGCAGATATGCTGTTCTTCAATGAGATAACAGAGTCATTGGAGAAAGAAACCAGAAGAGGTAACGGGGGAGAGACAAATAACGAATGCAGACTTTTTTTTTTTTTTTTATTTAAGTTAATTTGTTTTTGTGACCCTTGTATAGGCACTTAATGAATTTTTTTATTTAGAATTTTTTTTTTGTGGCCATATAAAATTAAGCGAAATCATGGATAGTAATTAAAAAAATGTCATTTTATTTTTGCAAATGAAAGTTTTTGCAAAAGTCTGAAAAAAAAAAAAAACTTCAGAATATATATATATATATATATATATATATATATATATATATATATATATATATATATATATATATATATATATATATATAGATATAGTATCTCATTAAGCAGCTAGAGATTTCTATGGGAACTGTGATATAAGAGATAGAAGAATGAAATTGAACTTCGATTAAAACAAAGTTAACTGTATTTTTATTTCATTTTTATTTTTTGAAGGTAATGTTTTAAACCATTATATGTTCCTTTACTGTCAATTTTGATTAATTTAATGCATCTTTGTTGGATAAAAAGTAATCATCTGTTTAACATTTTTTTTTTGTTTTTTCTTTCTTTTTTTTCTGCATGTGAATCTCAGTCTATTTAAAAAATAAGTAGATTACAGGCATTGCAGAAATTATGATGCATTCTATTTCCAGCAGGTGGGAATGGCTTGTGCAGAATTAGTAATGGCATCCTGGTTCACAGGGTCTTGTTGTGGTATGGGTGTAGGATTACAAGCAGGGGTCACACTGCCCTAACCTTGGCCCCAGTCCGCAGCTAATGCAAACACATCGCTGCATCCAACAATGCCCACTTGTCTCTGTTCCCTCCAAAACTCCAGCTCATTATATCCCTCCATTACTGTCATTTTCATATTTAATCCATACAGTACACATGCATTCTTGAGACCAGACCTAACCTACAGTATCTCTTCCTCTGCTTTCTCCACAAGTGGTGTCTCATTTCTGGCCAAGCATATAATGCATAATGCCAAGCAGCTTCAATCAAGGATGACACATAGAACATAAGCAGATGTTGGCATTTGTTACTACACTACACATATCCCCTACTCACATCCAATTATGTAAACATAAAGACGGAATCAGAGACATCATAACCTCCTGCAAATTTCCATAGCCACACACACAGCTCATACATACTTAAAGGGGTCATATGACGCTGCTAAAAATAACATTATTTTGTGTTTTTTGTGTGATGCAATGTGCTTATACCGTTTAAGGTAAAAATAAAATCATGTCCGCATTTGTGATCGGAAAAGCGACAAACAACATGTGCTATACTCTACACTGCTCAAACCTCGCATTTAAATCATCGGTGGGGCATTTATAAGAGCTTTCTAACTGAATTCTAACAGGTTTCATTACATAGTGAATGCTTTTGGACCCTTCAAGATGTGTTTTTGTTTGTTTTTTTTTTGCAAAGTTGGTGACTCGAAATCTGCTATCGTCTCTCAATCCGTCACACATACAGCACAATAACATAATGTCGGGCAATATCTTTGAATTATAATCAAGGAAACATTATACCTTTTCTGTTGTCTACTTTTTAAAGAACTTCAAAAGTTGCATGAACAATTTTGCACAAAAAATTACAAAGACTTGCTGCAGCTACAGTGCCGAATTCTTATTGGCCAATTGTCGCTACTTAGTTTGTGAATTATCATAAGCAATTTAAAGAATTGTAACATTTCATTTCATTTGCATGGTAATTTTTACATAATACACATATTATTCTAAAGGGGATGGTTAGGGGGGATGATGATTTTACTAAGGAGATGCTTTCTGATTTTTTTTTTTCTACCAGGGGGATGCCGTCCCACCCGTATCCCCCTCAATCCCGTCCGTAAAAGACACTGCACACATCTGAATATTGGGTTGAATTGTTCTGCAACATCGTTGTAAAGACAACTAAACCACTGATTTCTAGTTGTGTCCTCTTTTGGAAGGACAAACAAAGTAGTCTCGCTTTCACAATGAAACAAAACGTCTCCACGACATGGCGGCAGTGGCAACAGCGAGAATAAAAGTTATGTGTTTAAACGGAGCATTGTAGGAGGTGTACAAGTCTTAACTTTTATAAATAATATCTCTTTGGATTTGAGACTTTAGTCTTTGCCACTTTAGGGATCTTATCTAAGCACGAACAGCTTGTAACACTCCAAAGAGAAAGGAAAAGTATTTATTATAATCAAAACAACAACATATCATATCCTTCTTTTCTGCTTCCCTATTATCACTAATTTATTTCTTCAAGAATGTATTTATTTGTACTTAAGTAGGCCAAGTGCTTGCAAGCCAGCTATGTGTGGCAGCACTCTGGCAGGACTAATGTTACAGCCGCTGATTTATGCTGTTAATTGACTGAACAGAATTACTCAGTGGTGGTTAAAACATTTGAGAAGAACTGTGCTCTGATATCTATAATTAATGTCAGTCTATTTTAAAATCACATCTTCTGAACATGTTAACTTTTGTGTTTTCGTAAATGTCCTCTGCTAAGTTGGCTACTACTGAAATTTCAATATGCAGCTCTTTGAAATGCTTTGAGGATGTGGCCTTCTGGAAACTTGAAAACTGCTGTGGAGAGTCTGTGGCTGCCTTGAAGGGAGAGTTCAACCAAAAATAAAAATAATTTACAAATAATTACTCACTGCATGTCATTTCAAACCACGTGAACTGAAATTTAATTCCAATAGATTAAATATAAAACCAGACATTTTTTTTTTTTTTTTTTTGGAGCTTTCAATCTTAAAAAAAAAAAAAAAACACAAATCACAAAAGTAATCTATTCACTTCCTAAATATTTTAAAGCAATATGGCAGCTTTGTTCGAGACTAAAATGTAAGTCATTTTCTGAAGAGATGTTATTTTAAGCCACAATGCAAGGTCAAAGTAGATACCACCATAAAATCTACTGGTTAACATGTCACCGATTTCATTGCCATGGCAAACAAATTAAGCATCTATCATCATGCGTCCTACCAATTTGTTACATATTACATTCTGATTAGGCACGGTCTGTGTTCAGCTAGTTCTCTTTTCATTTTACCAGTGCAATAATGCTTTCAGAGTCAATACACACCGTTTTATTTTGATATAGATTGGAAAAAATGTCTAAAATATGTCACAGTCTCTTCTGAGCTGATGATGGTCTGTTTGAAGTTCTTAACGAAGCCTCAAGCGCCTCATGAAAGGTTATAGAAGTAGCAACAACAGCATCTGATTGATGTTTTATTTGTCCTATATTTTTAGAGGGAGAGAGAGAGAGAGAGAGAGAGAGAGAGAGAGAGAGATCCACCAAATGAAACATTATTTTGGCAGTCTTATTGTAGTCTAATAAAACCTTTTAATTAAACCAGTTTCATTAGACAACCTTCAAAATGATGAATCTGCATAGGTTGCACGTGTTCAAAAATTCATAATTCATATTGAGGCATTAATAGATTTCTCGACTTGTCTTTAGTGCTCCTCTTGCAAAGGGTGTTTAACCTGAAAGAAATATTAAATACGATTGTGATTATGAAAACAATTGCCTGTGGTAAGGCTGAAATAAACCAAACAAATTTGCATATTAGTCAGTTGGGCTTTTAAACACAATAACTTACTAATGGAAACCAATTTGATCTAAATTAATATATTTGTTTAATGAATAGCCTCGACTGATTCAGTACTGTTTTGTTTAGAAGTTATAAGCACATGCATTCTTCATGATATTTTATTATTTTTTTTTATACTGTATGTGTTTTCACATTATTACATATTTATAGTCATCATGAAATCAAAATGTATTATTTGTTTCCATATTTGATTCATCAGTGCCCCCCCCCCCCCACCTGGCTCTAAAATACTTTTTCTAAAATACTTTTCGTGATCCAACCAACTCTCAATTGATCCCAGCGAGCAATTTTTAATTGTTAAATATCAAGTTTCACTGTGAAATATGTAGTAAAAAAAAAAAAAAAAAAAGTTTACTTTAAAAGCGCATTTAGAAGGGAGTCAGATTTATTGCGTTTGTCTTCACCAACTACATTACAGTTTTATTTAAAACTGTACAGAAAAGCTGCTCCAGGCATTCACACAGACAGATTATCATCCCACAACCCCCCTACTTCCATATTGCCCCGGCCTCTCAAATAACCGGGCCCTTGGAGGAATCAATCTCATTTGATAGTAGAAAAAGAATGAACACACATAAGAGGAAAGGGAAACATTTGTGTCAAGGAGCGAGGCCCTGAACATGTTGGGCCAAAGCAGGACTTCAGATTTCCATCTGGTTTTAGTCACAGACAGACATCAGGAGGGAGAAGCAGAAGTGGAGCCCAGTTTACACAGACGCTCAGGGGAGAAACGTCCCTTCAAGGGTATCAGGTGACAGAAGAGTAGGCTGAAAAATTAAGTTACTCCCGGCCTCCCACTGGGAAGGCTTGAAAGCAAGTCGGGTACTGGGACAGACGAGGAAAAAGGTCACGGGTTTTCACTTTAGAGAGAGTGACTGGTCAGACTCCAACAGAAGATACGGAGGATGCAGAGGAAGGTTCAGCCAGTTGTGTTTCACGATTACATGGTCCCAGAGAGAGCGGGGTGATGATTGGTGGTTTGTGAAGATCTGAGAGCTTCTGTACAGCCACAGCTGTCGCTGGAGACTCAGCTGTTGACAGAAGTTCAGCCTGGAGAGAATCACAAGCAATCATTGCAAAATAAAAAAAGAAGCCCTTATGGCTTCAGCGACAAGGCAAATAACCATTTTATTCTGTTATTAATCTCAAACTAGGTCCCTTGACACAAATGCATTGCTTTTGCCAAAAACTGGGTTTTATGATGGTTCTTAGTTATCACAACAAATGAAATTCAACAAAAGTGCAGATTTTCAGTATTTGTGAATGAATGACTTCTGGCTGTTGCTTTGGTCTTCATTAACACCCGCTGCTAGTGAGCGAATAACAGCAGGTGCAGATCATGCATCGGTACTTTACTGCTATTCCTGCAGTTCCCGGATGTGCAATGCTGAATTTTCTGCTGAATAAGTGGAAGCGAATGTGTAAAGCGAAATAAAATGGACCGAAAATTGCATAATATACGAATAATATACATTGTATCTTTTAAAAGACTAAATATTTGGAAGTGAACTCTGGAAGGTGAGTATGAATTATTTAATTTTTAATCATGAAAATGTGTGTAAAAATGTTTTGAATTGAAACATTCACAGCTTAAATGAAACTCCTAAAAGTGCAAGCCCTGAAAATACAAGGCATAAAAATGAAAGAACTGGAAATGCAATGCATTATTTTATTTTATTTGGGCTACTTAACTCAAAACCAGCCTCTAAGATCTTCATCATTCACTACCTCACTTTGACATACTGACAGTGTCAACCTTTTTGCACATTTTTGTTTCAAAGACATTTGTCATTATTTCACTTCCATATCGGAAATCATTCTAATATGCTAGAAGAAGAAAAAAGTTACCTAATATTAGCTTCCTATTTATTTATCTGTTGAATTAAAGCCATATCATTCTCATTGTTTTGTATTAAATGTCACCACATCTGACCTAATGGCATTGCATACATTTCCACAGAATTAAGTTAATTTATGTTTGTCTGAGCAGTCAGTGAATC
This sequence comes from Carassius gibelio, assembly GCF_023724105.1. Classification (NCBI taxonomy): domain Eukaryota; kingdom Metazoa; phylum Chordata; class Actinopteri; order Cypriniformes; family Cyprinidae; genus Carassius; species Carassius gibelio. The sequence goes on from NC_068382.1 coordinate 21,188,647, forward strand.
TATAATGCTGTTTGCAAAGTGCTTGTAGCAATACACACACACACATTTATAAATTGAGATCATGCATGTGGAAATGGGAAATGGAGCCAGTCCCTGTCAGTTCTGGATGCCCCTTTTCTATTTCCAGCCTAGTTTTCTGATGCAATCCTGGCTTTCTCCTTATCCAAAGAGACACATGCCGTTCACTTGTCATTTTCTGGCCAGGGAGGCAGAGAGAAAACTTAGCTCCTAAGTAAATCTAAGATGAAAGTTTATGCTCACCTTTCCTACTCGTCTGTGATGCAACATGGGTCTGACTGGATTCAGAAAGCCCTGCCGAGACCAGAAACCGACGGGGCATTAGAAAGTTGCGTCTTTCCTTGTTTGAGGCTTGGATTGGCATTTGGATTAATGCCTGCTTGATTTCAGTGCACGTCTTATGTTGATAACTCAGTGATAGGGATTAATAACTGTCACACACGCTCTAGAATGTTCCCTTATACATTTGATCCTGTTTTGCTCTTAAATCCATCCCCCGAACACTCGTCCCTCATTCTCTTTTCCATGTTCTGGATTTCTTTTACAGTCTGCGCTCTGATGTCTGGTGGCAGACATACCCTCCTCCTCATGTTTCTGACTTTGTGTCTACAACAGACTTGCTTTTCTACATCTTTTCACACCCAGGAACAGTGCTGAGAAAGGTACTTTGAAAACTGAAGCTTGTCGAGATATCAGATATTCAAAATGTAAAGCAGGTAAATTACTGTCAATCTACATTTTGGAAATGTGGTAAGATACACTCCAAGCTTCTTAAACATGCAGTATATTTTAAATGTATGACGAAATATGCAATCATCAGAGCATCAGAAATCTTTCGCTCGTCTTGTCAACACTGACTGTACATGACAGGAGGGAGCTAGGTTGTAAAAAAATAAGAGTGAATTGTGGAAAAACAAGTGAAGTGTGTATGTGTGTGTGTGTGTGTTTTGAATATATTCTATATAAGCTTGAGTCTGTAAGCTATGGAATCTTTTTGATCCCTCAAAGCTTTCTATATCTTCACACATGCAAACTGACGGCGGCCACACCCAGTCCCTCCACAGACTCTCCGTCTGCCCTTGGTTTGTGGTCAAGTAGCTTGACTATGTATGGAGAAATAAATTGCAAGCTTGAGCTCATGTCCCCTTGTAACGTCTCACCAACCGAAGCCTCAAAACCAAGCGAGGCCTAAAACAGCTTGTTAAACCCACTTCCTTAAAGAAAAGAAATGCAGTTTAGAATCCAAACCATAAGTGCAATTTGAATTCAGCCATATAAAAAAAAGGGTTTGCTTCTCTTTCAACTATATCCACTAACCAGCGATCAATGGCATTTTCAAGGAATGTTTTACAAATACACCCTATCTGGTGATTCCTGGCTATGGAATGTGCAGAAAAATGTAGAAGTTTAATTCAGTTCAAAGAAAGGTTGAGAGAAATTCACTGGCCTGCAATGTTCCTCTACCTTAAAACTCTCTGTCAGGATGAATTGACTCATTTAGGTTCGCACCTGGTTGAGTTCTAGTCCCCATTGTTGTGTGCATTCCCACCTCTTTATTTTCAGACCTGGGGCTACAATGAGCCTGGGTAGGATTAGGCATGAGCTTTGGGGTCATGGTGCAGAGCCACATCTGAAAAATTGAGCACAGGAGGAGGGACAGAACCAATCTCCTCCATATGGTTGGGTTTAAGAGCACGCCGGGAGGTTGTAAGCCTTTCTTCCCCCTCTGACTCGACCTCGGCTGTGTTTTGTGAAGTGTTGTCCAGAGCAGCCACCTATGGAAAATCCGCTTTGTGGCTCTCTGCTGTAAATGAGACTTTGGATTTTGACCTGAACCGATATACCTCGGCAACATTTCTGATTTAGCTTCCATCATGCTTTGAGATATTTTTGTTGTTCTAGTCCACCTGTAATTGTTCATGCGAGACACAAGCTAGCAGGCTAACGCCACACAGATTGTGATTGCTCCCATAAAGTCTTTATAACAACAACTGTTCTACATCGTGGGCAGCTTGTAGCAATTACTAGCCCATCTACACTGTTGATTCAATCCAAATGAGGGACTCTCGTCTGCTGCGACTACTGTTTGTGCTAGGTGCTCACAATGTGAACTGCATTAGGCTGTCATAATGTCTCCGACAGCTGGACCCAGAGAATGGGCTTTTATCTGTCTCTAATCTGAGAAATGGACTATCACCCTTTATCCCAGAATAGCACAGGTCTCTCAACAGATTGGCAAATCAGACTCATCTATTTCATTCTCTCTGCCCATCCTGAGCCTTGGAAGGGAGTACAGGAGTCATCTGGGTAAAGGATTATTGCCTTGAAACAATCCGCTAGACTTTCCCGCGGTGTGAGAATTTCAACAAGGCCTCAGGCATCATGCTACACATTGTGCGATCATGCATCAGTATACTGACCTCACAGCAATGTATTTGGCCAATGCAGTGCAATGTGGTAGTTAGTGATAGCGATGTATATCAGCCATGATGCTTACAGCACTAACAATGATAAATAAATTAGCATTACTATTTTTTATTATTATTATTCACCTTGAGTATATATTTTTGTAAAATAAATGTGCATTGTATTTTGGCAAAATCTAATTTTCATTATTTGTCATTCAGTAAACAGCATTCAGTAAATATTATTCAATGTGTCCTGTATATTTGGGTTTCCAACTTTTTGATGCCAAGAAGCCATAAATATATCTTTCAGGCCTTTATGAAATATAAATATACATTTTACAAGTGTGTAAAAAAAAATCACTATAAAATTTGAATCATTACATTTAAATATAAACAATTTAAATACATAAATACAAACTGGTAATAACAAGGAACATTTTAACGTTGTAAAAATACAATATATTTTAAAGGGGGGGTGAAATGCTATTTCATGCATACTGAGTTTTTTACACTGTTAAAGAGTTGGATTCCCATGCTAAACATGGACAAAGTTTCAAAAATTAAGTTGTACGTTTGAAGGAGTATTTTTGTTCCCAAAATACTCCTTCCGGTTTGCCACAAGTTTCGGAAAGTTTTTTTGAGTATGGCTCTGTTTGACGTTAGATGGAGCGGAATTTCCTTATATGGGTCCTGAGGGCACTTCTGCCGGGATAGCGAGGTTGAGCACAGACATTTCACTGATCAGAGCGATTCACTGATCAGAGTGAGAGCGTCGCGAAAAGTCACAAAAGAAGTGTGTTTTTGGTTGCCAGGGCAAGACAACCCTGCACAGATTACCAAAAAAAAACAGCATTAAGGGACCAGTGGATGGAGTTTATTTTTACAGAGCAAGTGTTGTGCAAGTGTTTTTGTTTGTTCCCTGCATTTCGAAGATGCTTGTTTTACAAACAAGGCCCAGTTTGACGACGGATTTGCGTATCGTTTATTTCTTAAGGATGATGCAATCCCAATGAAAAAGGGTCACGACGGTGTGTTGGAACTGCAGGCGGTGAGTAAAACTGCTTAAAATATCTCTGCCTCCTTGTTAGTGCGTCCCCTCCCATGCCTGAGTCCCGGGTTCGAGCCCCGCTCGGAGCGAGTCATTGCTGCTGCTGCTCTCGTTCAGTTTCAGCCTCGGGATCTGATTCTGGATCATAAATAAACGGCTGAATCTGACTGTAAGCCATGGTTTGTTTTGGATGATGGTTTTTCCCTCACGGTAATGTCACAGCTTCCACATGCTCTCAACGCAAAAGCCTATTCGCGCTCGTGATTCTTTAGCTCCGCCCACACGTCACGCCTCCAGCCGGTCGTGTTTTTCCGGGAAAAATTGGTACAGACTATCTTTCTCTTATGAATATAATAAAACTACAAACTTTTAGGAGGTATTAAGGATGCAGTACTACTCTATAGGTACTCAAGATTAACAGGATATTGAGTGAAAACGAGCATTTCACCCCCCCTCTAATTAAATTAATCATCCTCAAATCAGCATATTAGAATTAGTTCTTAGGCATCATGTGGCACTGAAGACTGGAGAAATAGCTGCTGTTTTGCCAAGGAAATAAATTAAATGTTAAAATATATTAAAATTGAAAACAGTTATTTTAAATTGGAATAATAATACAGAAAATAATCAAATAATTGCAGCCTGAGTGAGAACAAGAAACTTCTTAAAAAAAAAAAAAAAAACATTATTATTCACAACTAATTAACAATATTAATTATAGACCAGAAGTATGGCTTCATTATATATATATATATATATATATATATTCAATCACCAGCAAATACTGAGAGTGTTACTGTGTGTGCTACTTTTAAAGTGAGCCAGCTGTGAACTGATGATGAGATCTGATGAAAGATTGCAATTGATTGCAATTGATGATGTGTCCAGACAGAGGATTATGGGAAATGGAGTCCGGGGGGAGTGGAACAGTCTGTGTAGTGTGAGAGTCTATGTGGTGAATTAAAGGCAGTTCAAAGACCGGATCATGACAATCACCAATCATGATTTATGAATGGCATCAAACTGTAAATAGTGAAAATATTCTCAAACCCTATAAATGTGTTCAAATTACTGCGTTGAAGATTAATAAGCCTAATTTAATAAGTTAACACATTAATTTTACAAATGAACACATTAACCAAACAAAACAGCTGAGATTTGAAGCAAAACCAGATTAAAGCCTCTTCTCTAGAAAACACAATCAACAGGTGCAAATGATGAAAAAGAAAAACCACTAAGGGTGGTCGACTAGATCCGACAAGACGTATGGAGAAAAGAGTGTAGAACAACTCATCAACCCCAAGGCTGCTCAATCAAAAGGGCCATGCTAAAAAATTTATAAGAAATTTCAAAGGAGTGAAAAGGGCACGGTGAAAACAGCTCGCCATGAATCAATCCCTGATGTGCTCTATTTAACGCTTTCAAAACCCACAGGCTATTGAGTTTTACATATTCCACAGGTCTTTGCATGCCCTGTAGAGAGTGGGTAAGGAAGGAAAGAAGCATGCCTCTTTTCACACTCAGAAGAGACCGTGTGAAGACAGACTTGACAGGCCCACTCTTCCGATTTATTCAGCTGTTCAATAAAAATCATCTTGATGAGCTGCAGGAATCAATAGAGCTTCTCCACCCACTGTTCGAGTGTGATAAACCTCACACACACACACACACACACACACACATCACAATTGTCCTCTCAACCCCTAATCGCAAACTTCTGTAATCACTCACAGTTTTGAGATTTTTGGGTGTTCAGGTGCCACTGATATCAGCAGAGAACTTAAAAGATCTGTAGACTTGTTAAGGATGTCTTTAAGTGTGAGACATAACACTAATTGAGTCTCATGGTATCTGTTTTCATATGCCTTCATATTTCTAGGTGATTCAGTAAGCACTTGAGATGAAAAGCTTGCGTGATGTGCACTTATAAAATCACGTGAGTGGAACTATAATGACACAGCTTTCATTACATACTCTCACATCTGAGGAAGAGACATGTCCTTGTTTCAAGTGTGTGATGAAAAATGTGCCCTTAATATTAAAAAGAAAACAGACATTTTTTTGAGCATCTTAGCTTTGATTAAATCAATGCTCAAGTATGAAATTAAACAATGAGATTTTGAGATTATAAGTGTACAATATCTACTGAAAGATGAATCAGGTTGTAATGGAGATAAATTATAAAATTTTAGTCGAAGCAGAAACTCCCTACATCGAGAATGTTCCACCCCTACACTCTCGGGAATTTTTTTTTTCAAAGGCCGTCAATGGGGCAGTTTTCTTTCATTTGGTACACCATGGTACCTTATTTACCCCTAAAGGGTGCATGTTAGCAATATGCCCAATAGGAACCCTGCTTCAACGGGAAATACATCAATTCAAGAAATGTGATATATAACAGTAGTATTGAATGAATTCTCACTGCTTTACAACCACACACACTTGATCCTAATCCAGCTCTGGACATTTTTCTCATTAAATGGGATTATTTCCAATCTCTGAAAACATCAATTGTATGAGATTTTAATTAAACTGTGCTCAGGTTAATGCTTTTCTCTGGCAGTACATGTCATTGGCCACTGTATTTAGAGTTCTTTCACTTGCCTGAATCCCACTGGTTAAAAACAGGCAAGTTGACAATGACAAAGCCAGACTGATTTACCAGAACGAGACCCTAAACAGATCTGCCAGAGCTTATTGATTTCTAGTACATCTAAGCACTTCCACACACATGGTTTCCTCTTAATGTATACGTACCTAGGGATGCCAAATGCTTATATCTAGTTATATCTAGAAAAAAGAAGGCGGTTGGTGCCAGTCCCCTCAAAGTCAAATTATATCTTGTGTTTGCTTTGTCCTTGCTTTAGGGGAAAACCATGCATGGTTGAGTCACATTCTGTGATCACGGAGTACATGGAGAAGCGGGCATCTGGTGCCAAAGCTTCGCTATTCATTAATTTTAATGAACTCTATTGACTTGTTAAATTCCATGTTTGAATCTGGTTTTATGAGTCCTGTCATCCTTTAGGCAGTAAAGACCCTCCCTACACCTGTCTGCAGAGACATGTACAACAAAAACAAATGATCTATATCCTAGGATTATTAACTAGAGAGGTAGAAAGTAGAAGAAATCAGTTCAGTCTGATGTGCAGAAGATAAACTCATCTTTATGTCTGAAAGCTCGGGAGTTAGAGTAAACAAACTACTTTGTTGCTTAAATGTTGTTTATCACAGAATATATGTTTATATTATTATTATTATTATTATTATTATTTTGATTACAGTAAAGCAGTTTGAACTTAGGTAAATTGGGTTATATAAGGTTTCAATGCACCTTTTATTAAAAAACAAAAAGGGTAAAATGATAGGAGTAAAAATACTGACTATAAATTTACCAGGCAGGGTTAGTAAGAATCATGGTCACAATATAATGTTTTTTATGTGTCTTTATTTATTTATGTTTTATACACTTATCTACTTTACAATAAATCTACCTATATAGAGGGTTCTGCATTTTGCCTTATATTTTATATATTATATTATATATATATATATATATATACTAATTAAAGAAAAATAAAGAAAAACAAAGAAAAACAACTGAAATACTATTCAAAATGACTACAAAAAAGTCAAGATAGAATAAAAACAATAACTGAAAAATTAAGGCAACAATAAAAGACAAGTTAAAATCTATTTTGAGGAAGTTTGTTTGTATTGAAGGAAGGATGTTTGTATATATTTATTTTTTCCATCATGTACCTACAGTAAGTGCTCCAGTTTAAGGTGCTCCTCTTTGGTTTGAGGGACCTCCTCCACCCATACTCTCTGAGAAAGGCTTCTATAGTCTCCAATGAGATCTCTTTCACTCCTGTATCCACTCCTCTTCTCTATCTGTAGTCCTCTAATCTGCACTGAGAAACAACACTTAAGTGTGTGTTTTGATGTTGAATTTACTGGAAAGAAATACAGAGCCATGTAGAGTCTAAATCAGAGATGTGTTTGACCACACTGAGGCCATCTGTTGAATTTGTATAAAGGACAGTTAGATGCCATAAAGCATTGTGTCAATCAAACCCAGGCAATGTGTCTCAGGTTCCAAGAGGATCCCAGTGCTTTGTCTCATTACAGTCCTTACCGTGCTGCTTGTGTTCATGTAATGACGAAAAGGTTGGTTGTAGCCGCTCATTATTGATGAGAATCTTGAAGTGGCGGCTTCATAAATATGGAACCCGGGTCTGTTTACCCGATCAGGAGTGCCCAGGGAGACATTTATCAAAAAGGAAAGAGTGCCAAAGGTTGGAAACTTTCCATACTGCTGGGAGGAAAGTAAAGGGCACGCAGGCTGGGCATTAGTCAGAAGGGATAGCAAATGCTGTGATTTTGAAGCTTAAAGAAATAGCTCGCACAAAAATGAAAATATAATTTACTCAACAATATTTTGCTCAAAACTTACAACACTTTCTTTCGTCTGTGGAACACAAAAGGTTTTTTTTTTTTTTTTGAATATTCTAGACAGTGTTTTCGTTATAAAGTGATGAAATAAAGTTCAATGGAAGTGAAGAGGGAGTAGGCTCTCAAGCGCAAAAAAAATAAAAATAAAACGAATAAATCAATCAATAAAGTAGTGAATAAATAAAACAATGAATAAAACAACAAAATACAAAAGCAAAATAATAAATAAATAAAAATTAAATAAACAAACATAAATACATGAATGGCAAAACTCTTTAAATAATGACAGGTTATTTTTTTATTTTTCTAGAACAGTCCAGGCAAGTCAATATACTATGGTATCTAGAGTCAGATATCTCAAAAGAAGCATCTGTAGCATCAAATTCAGTAAATTTGCATGAAAATAACATCTTTCCAAAGAGCAAAGGAAAGAGATCTCCAGTACTGAGGGAATGAATCTGCATGCTCCATGGATACTTCCGGATTGAGGTGAGGATGGCAGGAATGAATGAGTTGAGTGTGAGAGTGGATGAAGGGCTCTTTGGAGAGTGCTAGTAAAGCTCCTCAAACCAACAAGGAACAACGGCTTCTACCCAGGGTCTGGCTAACGCATTATTACGCTATTATTTCCCGCTAACACAAACTCCACTCCTAGAGTGGCTCAATTAGAGCACCAGCGACGCTTAGAATACATTAGCCTTTTTTCTTATTTAAACCGTTATGTTAAACCACCTGGCATGCAACAATTCGATAACATGCTCTTCGTGAAAATAAACTGTTTAGAAAACAGGAAAATTGATTTTGTTTATTGAGAGTTCTGTTACTAAACTGACCTTTAGTGAGTATAATTTTATCATAATCTCCAAATAATTTAACATCACTTCGGAATCTTCAATTACTTGTCAACACACATCTACGCCCAAGGACGAGGAACCAAGAAAACCAGACATTTTTCATTCTCCTTGACCAGTCTTTTATGTGCACATACAAAACCTTGAGAGCTCTGCTTTCCCCATCATTACAGCTCGAGGGGAGATAATGAAAGAATACAGAAATTATCTTGTAAATAGCCAGCTAGTTTCTTTTGAATCTTCTTTGCGACGCAGAGTGGTGCATTCTTATCTATGCATTGGTTTTGGCAGTTGCTTGTCAACCTTCTTATAGAAAGCTATGTAGGGATGACATCATTTATTGGTCCAACCAAGAAGTCAACATGCAGTGGTTCCCTCAACAAAAAGCCAGTTTTTCCATTGGCTTTTTGATTATTAAAGAAAATAAGTTCTGTGACCAACAAAAGTTAGATTCTTATGCATTTCTTCACAAACATCTTTAAAAAATAACATCAATGTAACCACCTCTAAGCTTCCAAAAAATCTTTCCATCTTTATTTAAATTCTAAAATAAGTTTGAGTCATACAAAGTTTGCTAAAGCGTGGTCATAAACACAAAGAAGCTGTGAAGGCGGACTAGTGAGTAAATTCAATTCCTTGTTCAGTGTGATGATGATTAATGTCCCCGACAACCTCTGTAGTCCAATTTAGTCACTTGTTAGCAACTCCCTATTTCAAGACACATAAAATCTTTTAAAAAGGGGCATTACTGATGTATTTTATTTCGTAGCATAACGCATGAAAATCTCTAGAGCTTGTATCACCATAGACCAGGGGTGTCAAACTCAATTCCTGGAGGGCTAGAGCTGACACTGACACTGACACTGACGAATGTACATATCAAAGACAGCAGCTTCTGTAACACTGGAAAGTCTTATCGCAGTTGACACAATGTTATTTCATAAATAAATCTAAACAAGGCAACTGTTCATCTGTCAAATCTTAATTAACTGACAGTGACTTTAAAAGCAAACAATACAAATTATGTAAACTGTGCAGAGTGGCTATCACGCTATCTCTAAGTGTGATCTCATTCTCATATATGGGTTGGTGATAGAATGCTTTTGGCAGCATCATTCCTAAACTGTTGGTGAATATATTTGTATGTGGTGCTCTATAAACAGGACAATATTTCACATCTTTGTGAACATGGCCTACTGAAACTCAACTGATTTCAGAGATCCTTTAAATCAGGGTCTGCTGGCCGATGCAGAGATTCATGTCAGGGCACAGGTGTGGCAGGTGGTCAGGGTGTCACTGGTGGAAGTTGGGAACAAAATGAGCATCGGTGTGCACTGTGATGAGAGGTGCTTCTGGCTTCAGGGACACTGTGGAAAATAGAATTAAGGGCCACATGATAGGCGTGTTACCCTCCGACATCTGTCCAGCCCATATGGACCGAGTGTGTTCATGCCACTGGGACTCTCTTCTGACACCTTTGGAGGAATCTAGAATAAGACGTCCCTGATTATTATTTCTGTGTGTGTGTGTGTTTGTGTGCGTGTGTGCGTGTGCGTGTAAGACAGTGAGAGTATACCACTTGACAATGAATTTGAAATTCCATTTTATTTCCTAAAGGTGAAATAAACAACAACTGAAATCCAATGAAACAGCAATACAGACAGACAGACAGACAGATATATAGATCTATATATAGTATATATATATATATATATATATATATATATATATATATATATAGAAAAAAAATTAAAATCAGTTGTAGAGGTAGTTGTATTTTTTAAGCATACTTCAGAGATGCTGCTATCAGTAAAAAAAAAAAAAAAAAAAAAAAAATAGTAATATCAGTGTATATATACAGTAGTAAAATGTAACACACATTAAAACAGAAACCTAACATTATACATCCTCCTCTGGACGGTGCTATGAACCCAGACATGTCGCCGTTTGGCTTTCCAATGAATTTGGGACTTTTTGACAACAGGTACAAAACAGCGACCTTGACTGATCACGCTGCTTTTATTCGCGTGAGTGACACAAAAAAATATCCTGTGAGTAATCTACAGCGAGTGACGTGATGTGCATATTCGCTTCGCGTCTGATGCGAACACACCGTAAGTCTAATGGATCGGTTTTATGATTTCTCCAACACACACATTCACACACAACCATATTAATATCAGGTCTGCTAATATCAAATGTGTGGTTCGAGTATGTCAGGGCTGGAAGGGGTTGTCTTGGCCAGATCCTGCTCTGAGGGTTAACTGGCTTTAGGTCTGAAGCTGGATAATGATGAGGAAAAGAACTGAGGGGAAACAAGAGACACTCGCGTGCGGAAACCACAAGAGGCAATGGGAAGGGGATGGACAGAGACTGACAAAAGGAACGGAGGAATGAAGCAGTGAATGTGCGAGAGAGTGAGAGAGAGGTGGGACAGGAAGCTCGGGGGCAGCCTGGGAGGCGGTCTTTAATTGGCAGGGTTGTGTGAGCCTGGATGATCACCAAACGGGACTGGCACAAATGTCCAGAGGGCAGAGACGGACCCTGGCACCACACAGCACCACCATAACAAGTCTCTCCAACCCTCCACGTAGCTCCTTCTCTCTCTGTTTCTGCCTTTCCCACAATCCCACAGGCACTTCCATCTGCCTCTTTCAACCAAACACCCTCATTACAGCAAGAGAGTGAAAGAGAGAAGAATTGAGGAGTAACTGACTAAAAGTACAGATGCTGCTAACTTTATTGAGCAGTGATGTAGCAGTGTAGCCCATGTATTTTTAGATACACTTTAAAAAAAAAAAAGTTTTCTAACACGGTAAAGCGGACTCCCAGCATCCTTTGTTGAACAAACAGAACTGGTGAGAAATGCAAGAAGGAGGATTTATACAAAGAAAAAAAGTGGCCTTTGCCTTTAGATGGCTGAGTGTCCTGAATTAAAAGGGGTCAAAGGTCATTAGTAAGCAGTGACCGTTTATAGAGCGAGACAGATGACCACAGAGCCAGGTGGCCGTCTGCTCACGTACTTACATGGTAAAAGAACAGCACATATGACCACCGCAGTCATCGTGTTTATGTTAAGAGCAGCTCTTGTTTAAGCAAGTTTTGACTAGACAAGAGTAATGGTGCTTGGAATAATAAGGAGACAGACTGCTGTGGAGAACACACGCACACTCATTTGCAGTACATATACACCAAGTTTATTCAACTCCAAAAACATAATGGCCCTATTACAAAGAAACCGTCACAGTACTAATGTACGTAACACACAGACATTCCTGCGGGACCAACATCAACACACTCGAGAAGGAAACGGCAGCCTTTAATGAAGTGTTTATTTTATTGTGCCGGACAGACCAAACAAGACCGCTCAGAATGTTTAGAGAGGGACCGAAATGAACTCGGGAAAAGTGCTTTGGGCTTATTTTAATGGCTTTTATTTTAACACTGGAACTAACTATCAGTATAGTATTAAGGATTTCACTGAGAGCCCACTATATACACAAACAAACTGTGAATAACTTTTGCATGTATAAATCGATAGGCTAGTTATTATACATGGCGCCAGAATAAAATCTGTATGATATTGAGTCTGGTACAAACAATGGAGTCGGCACATAGGAACATAACAAACATATAAGCTTTGCTTATGAATATTAATTAGATATGTAACATTACATCCCAAGTAGTTACTTTTATGCATCTAATGTACTGCAAAAAGTAGGTAAAACATACACACACATACACATATATATATATATACTTCTTTAATTTCGCAATAATTGATTTGTGAAAGAAGCGACTAGGAGTGTGTCTTCATTGCTTTCATCAATGCTACAACTTGTGTTATGGTTCTACAAAACCAAACGTGCTTGTTTCTTAAGAAAAGTGTCAGTTAAAAGGATGATGTGCTTCTATCTTGAGAGGAAATGATACATTCTCATTGAATGCATGAGTGAAAACAGCATGCATTGACTTCCTCTATATGTGGAACGGGTGAACTGAAAAGACATGAAGAGCTCTCGCTATTCAGATCTGAACTAGTTTGTACCAGTCATCTTTCCTTGATTTCTTCCTTTGCGGCAAGTCTCTCTCTTTCTCCATCTGACACAGATATTTTATGGAGGAAAAATACCTGAGTCACACACATTCTCTACCTAAACAAAAGCCTTTACATTTTAATTACAGTGAAATCATTGGCAGTTGCGTATTAATCTCGTCTTTTCATTAAACCTTTGTTTTCATTCTCGCTTTCTTCCTCTATTTTAGTGTGACAGACACCAAATTCTCATGGGATGCGAGGATACACACTTCTGAAGGGAGCCTTTTGTGAGTGTGTGTTTGTGTGGCAAAGGAATCTGGGATGCTGGGTGTCATTGCCTGATGTCACTTGCAAAGAGCTTTCTCATTAGAGTGGCACTGTCTGACATAATGCGAATTATCTTCCTGCTTTTGAAAAACCCATGTTTCAATTACCACAAAAGGAGCGTGGGTTAACAGCTGAATGCTCCGTGGATCTGCATTCATTACGGCGCCATCAATCCGGGCTGTTATGCTCTTCAAAATACCGGGTGCAAATAGGTCTTTACAGATTGAAGCAGATTCACAAGATTTAAACAGTGTGTGTTAAAATGAGACTAAATGTGGTAAAATAGCTTACTAACCTTGTGTGAGCAAAATTATATCCATCATTTAATTGATGTGACTACTGCTTTAGGATAGCTACTAGGATACAAGGCAATATAACCGTGCGGGACCGTTAACTAAATGTTTGTAATTGAAATAAAGGTGAAATAAAGTCAAATATAAATAATAGGTAAAAACTGCTTAAATTTTTTTTATTATTCTGACAATTTTCTCACCCCCAGACCATCCAAGATGTAGATGCGATTGTTTATTCAACAGAACCAATACACCAATGGATTCTTGTCAGTGAATGGGTGCCGTCAGAGTGAGAGTTCAAACAGTTGATGAAATTCACAATAGTCCACAAATAATATTACAGAAAGAAAGATTATGGATAAAGGGCTCATAGTTTGGACTCTCGTTCTGACGGCACCCATTCAGTGCAGAGGATCTATGATCACTTGGTGAGCAAGTGATGTGATCTTTTCTGATGAAGAAACAAACTCATATATGCAGTATATTGGATGGCCTGATTAAAAAAAAAAAAAAAAAAAGCAACTAAAATAAGTTTAATATGAAGTATCAAAAAAAAAAAACTCAATAAACTGAAATAAAAAATGTAAGCTAAATAGAAAAATTTAAAAAGCACAAAAATGACAAAGTACATTTAAAAATAAAAGCTGATACAAAATAGTAATACATACTACGACAGGTGAGCATTTAAATAATAATAAAATAAAACTACTAGCTATACACAAAGTACAGTTTACATCACTGTTTACATTCTATTTGGTTTTGTTCTGAAAAATCTTTGCAGAGTTTATTCCAAACCTACTCAAACAAAGTTCAAGTTACCCTTGATCAAGGTAGAAACTGAACTCTGTTCGACCGTGCATATTTTCAAAGTAAGTGAAAGTATTTTGAAAAGTAAGTGGTATCTGAAAATCTCTGGATCCCATTGAGTTTAACTGTATGAACAACAAAAATATGCATTTAAAATCTCTGCTATGCCTTACTCCATAGACTTTCATTATGCATCCACTATTTTGCTTTAAAAAAAAAAGAGGAATTAATCAAAATATTTTTTTTTTGAGAGCATGCTGCAGATGACATAGACAGATCAACTTGTTTTAACCTTTAAAGAAACTTGATTATCAGTCAAACTTATAGTCGGTGAATCTTTATTTGAATCTCGCCTCACACATTTGTCCATATATACATACATATATATCTTTTCACTTTCAGAAAGAAATAGCTATTAAAATAAATGAATTTAAGCTCTTGCTCTTTCACCCTCTCAAAATATTCCTCCGTCCTTCCTTTTCACGCTCAGGTGGTCATGTTAACCTTGGTCCGGAACATTTCGCTTGTTTGTGGCAATTCTGTGCATGCTTTTCCCTTCAAACGTGGCTCTCGGCGATCAAGGTTACAGTTCTGGAAGATGAGCAAGATCCTCGAAGACAAAAGGCGCAACAATCACAACAAGCACTTCAGATTGCCACAAAAACCTCGCTGCGCGCTCAGCATACCAGAAGCAGAGGCTGTCGGGCAAAATGAATGCAGCGCTGCACAATCAAAACCGAAAAGTGATTTTAAATGCGGCCACAGAGGAGAAACAAAAGAAATGCTTCTTTTCTTCAGCTCTTTTAATCAGAGGAAAGGTTTGTTTTATGTCTCATAAGCCTCTTTGGTCCAACAAAGCCAGCTGACATCTCTATTAAAGGGAAACATGGGAAAATAATACGTGCAGACATTAAATGGCATTAATACGATGACTCATCACAAAGAAATCTGATCTGAACTACAGAGGCATCCGGCATAATTATCTGCAAAAAGGACGGACAGTGTGAACAGTGAATGTCTGTGTGTGTGCTTATGTATGAGCTTTTTTCTCTCTCTCTCTTTTTTTTCCTCAAACATGACATCTGTTCTGTGATCTGAAGCATCTCTGTGTAAACGTGCGTGAGCTGTAGAATTAGATTAATCAGTTTCCTTGAGTTTCTGTCTGGTTACAACCCTCCTATCTGTCATGGCATCTGTCGTGAGAACTGACACAGGAAGAACTTCATGCATTTATGTGTATGTGTGTGTGAATTTGAATATGCACTTAATTCATTACACGATTAAGCTCCTTATCCATCTATTCCCCAGGCAGTGATTGCACTTTCTCAAACGCTGTGTACCTGCAACATATCGGAATAACCTGTTTACCATGGCAAAGAGCTTAAATGGAAATAAATATTTATCCGTCTCCAGGCTAAGAGAAAGCATGATTATGCTGATAAGAGCAATTAAGATCAGAATTAAAAAAAAAAAAAAATGATACGAGGCCCTAAAGACAAACATAAGATAAAGAAGGACAAAGATTTAGTGTTTTTTCAACTAAGGGCACATTTGGCTCAGTGGACTTTTAAAAATGTTTTAGATTTTTTTTTTTTTAGAAACTCTCATAGAACACATTTCTCTCTAGGTATCAGTCAGTGATTTATACTGTAAAATATATATAATGTTTTGTCAAATTAAATTAAGTATGATAAAATTACCTGTTGTGGAAATGACAATTTGTTATAGTTTATCTTTGATCTTGCTCTTGGTAATTTCATAACCTTTTATCCATCTAAATGCATGCAAATAATATAAAAAAATAATAAAAATAATAATTAATAATAATAATAATAATAATAATAATAATAATTGCAATGAATTAAATACTTTTGAATAAAATTGGATTAAATAATAAAATTAAACAAAACAAGATATTTAAATAATAACAAATTAAACAAATTTTTTAAAAATAAAATTACAGCTTGATTAGAAATTAAGTTAATAAGTGAAGGACATGTCTAATTTTTAATCTTCATCAAACACTTTACTGACACAGTTATAATTTAAATATTGAAACAAAAGTAATTTATTAATTTAGATAATAAATCTATTTTATTTGTTTTATTTAGATAATTTAGATAGATTCATTTAGATAATCTTATCTATACTATTATATATTTTTTTCTTCAGATTTTAGGACTGAAAGTCTACATACTGTATGGGACAGGTTAAGCTTTAAAATCTTAATATAATAATTAATAAATAAAAAAATGATGAAAGTATGTCAGCTTCAATGTGACTTGAATATATAAATAAATATATGAGTAATCTGTTCATTTAAATAAAACTCAACCCCTGGGACATAAAAGTGCCTGTAGTTGGTGAAATATGCACAGATAACCAAATCAAAGACCACTGGCCATAAACTGTTCTAACAGAGAGGAAAAGATAATCATATTACACACCAAATGCTAATATCATCATGATGAGTGGAGCAAGAGAAAGAGAAAGGACAGGAATGAAAGGAGAAATAAACAAGAGCATGAGCCACTCTGGTAGGGTTTTAGCATGGCAGTCTACATTCATTATTGTGATCCATCATCGTACAGTCCAAGCATATTTCTTCATGGCCTGTCGCAGGCCCTGACGCACAAGGGCAGCCATGCAAGGGATGCTTATGGCCCTAAGATAGACTAATGAGGAAAACCCGCCATGCAGTCATGTATACACAAACATAGTACACACACAAGCATCTAAGCTGTGGAGAATGCAGAAAGCAAACAAAGAAACCTGAACTGGAGATGTTCTGCCTCAGGGGGCAAAACACGGTGAATATATATATATATATATATATATATATATATATATATATATATATATATATATATATATATATATATATATATATATACATACATATAAATATACATACATACATATATATATACATACATATATATATGTATATATATATATATATATATATATATATATATATATATATATATATATATATATTATTACTGAAATCAGAGACCTCACTTATCAAACAAAATTGTTATTATCTTTCAGATTCTAATAAAAAAAAATAAAAAAAATAAAGTGCAGCAAAAAAAGCATGACATGGCTGAGGCAACCTTAACATTTGAAAGGATATTATGCCAAAGTTATCGCTTACATTATTCAAAGTTTCTTTTTTTTTATTTGTATTTTTTTTATGAATATATGAAAAACTTGAATAGGAAATTATGAGTCATATTACTACTTGTCAACACTAGGTTGAACCAATACACCAGCTCACAAGATAGACATACACTTGATTCACTAGAATGAGACAATATTTTAATACTATTTTAAGATTTTTTATTTTTTATTATTATTTTTTTTTTAATTAAACAAATTGTTTTATTCTTTTTTATATGACAAAATAATGGAAAAAAACTTTTTTTTATTGCTTTTCACCTCAAGAGGTAATATCATGCCATTTCGTGTGGTGCTAAAAGCCCGGCAAAATTTCTCTGTATTTATATCAGATGCTTTGCATCATTAATTTTATGTAAAAACAAACAAACAAACAAAAAAAACACACTATTTTCATATATTCTGCCCTTTATAAATTAAAGTATTTTTCAAGCACCTTCTCAAAAATATGGCTGTTTTGAAGGGTTTTCCAGGACTTAAATTTATAGTAAAATTCAAGTACTTCAAGCTCCTTGTACGAACCCTGTTCAAAAATGCACTTTGGCAAGCTTAATATATAGCAGAACACAGGGTGCTCAAAACATTATAATTTTATTGAATACCACACGTGCTTAAAATCTGTACAGTATATTTCCATCAATTTAACAGACATGCATCTATACCAGCCAAAATTATATAGTTTTGAGTTTCAAGTTCTTAAGATCAGTTAATAATCCAATTTCCTTTTAGAGCAAGATATTGCAGTATCATTCAAATCACTCTCCTCTGCACAAAAATCAGCAAATTTCCAACCAAATGACCCTGACATTCCCAGGCTCAGCTTAAAATGGAGCTCTTGACTTGGGCTAAATTCTCCTTGGGTTAATTCGGTACCATGGGTGAGATGACCAGATCCTGGCATGGACATTCCCACAGCCTGTTTCCACAGCTACCAAAAGAGAAGAATGACAAAGATAAATAGCCAGAGGGGAACATGACCTCTGACCCCTAACCTCTGTGGCCTTTCTCACCTCTTCAGTGATGGACAATGTTTAAATGTCCACACAGCTTCATCAAGCTCCTACAATAACTTTAGTCTATGAATATTATACTTTTTTTCTGGTTATTCCATATGGTCCTAAAGATGGCCAGTATGTTCTTGTCTAGTAAAGGGAGTTTTCGAAAATGAATGGGTATTTCAGAATTTTAAGACGTCAGGCAAAGAAAAAAATTATTTAACAGCACTCCAGAATTGCAGATATCTGCAGAAGCATCTTGTTGCAGGTGACCTTTACGTATGATTCCCTTTTAAATGCAATTGTGGCACATAATGAAGACCTGAGGGTTATAATAAAATAGGACAGTAAAATGGGTTATTCTCATTATGTGAGGAAGGAAAGGCTCCATGCTGGCGAGGGTCGGTTTAATGGAGTGACATTTTAGTGGTCATCTGAATCCTTTATATATGAAAGGAGAAACAGAGAAAAAAATGTGTGAGGTACAGACAAATAAGTCATTTATCGATCTTCTTTCTTCTTCTAAGATTCTTCTGAAGATCTGACTTGAAACAATGATTCGATCACAAACCATACACTATGTCCTTTCTTATGAACATGCTAGTGAATAACATTTTAAATGTTCTTTACACAAAGCAATCAGATGGCTTAAACATAAAATGCTTGCCATATGGATTAGTCTTATGATACTTTTAAAGGTGCTTCCACATGCTTTTTACAGCTTGAAGGCTCTGCGATATTTGCAATATTTGCATTTTAACTACTACTCTCAGACCCCACCATTAACAACATTAGGTCAGCTTATGTAAAAAATTAATAAATAAATTAATAAATAAATCATTTTATTATGAAGAGAAACCAGAGCATTGGAGCTGTACCTCAGCATTACTATCACTCGCACACAGACTAATAAATTACCACTGTGCTGTACAAACCAAACAACGAATAAGTAAACACAGAAATTATTTGCTTTCACAGTTCTTTAATGGCCAGAGCTGGCCTTGGGGTCTCGGGTTTGGTGATTTTACAGCGGCACGAGTTTAATACTGATCTTAATTAAGGTGAAACTAAGATCCCTAAGGGCCAGCGGCAGCTATCATTGCGGCTATTAAGTCAGCTATCATTGCGGCTATTAAGTCACACTGTGAAGAATTTATGAGGCATAATGGGGCAAACAAAACAGATGTAATGAGAAGCACACAAACACAAAACCCACAAGCGTGCTGGAATAAAGAAACAAACTGTATTACACAGTTTCTAAATCAACAAGTCCTGCAGGGGACCTAAAAAAAAACGAACAGACAAAAAAGCTCAGCAAGCAAGCAGTTTCGGCCCAGAACCGGCCCACATCTGGCCAGCGTGAAATCCGTGCGGGCCAAATGTGGGCCAGATCTGGGCCGAAACTGCTTGCTTTCTGGAAAACAGCATGACAACAACTTGATGAATGTAAATTCGAAGAAGTCAATGTGCATATAATCATAGTGACCGCATATTAGTCATAAAAATATTTAGGAATAAATAAATAAAAGTATTTATTTCAATACATTTTATAGCAATGCTATTATTTTTAGGATTTTTTTTAGACCTCAAGTCAACTTTAGGGTTATCCGTCCAGTTAAATCAAACCACATTTTCAAGCACCTTTACAGGGCTTGACTTTCAGCCATGCTCAGATTTTAAACCCAGCTTAAATATCAGCACTTTCTTCTCAAATGCCATAACACCATGATGAACAACTACTCGCTGTTCCTCAATGTTATGAAAAAAGAGAAAGAGTCCTTGAAAGAAGTCACAAAAAAAGAGGATTATTTTAAAAGTGAATGTGAAAAAGTCAAATGTGAAAGATTTGTCTTTGCAAATCGATGTAGGATAAAGCAGCTCGGCTCTGTTTGAAGTGCTAGTTATGAAATAATTAGCTGAAAGATTTCTGAAAAGTGACAGATAAGCAAATGATAACAAAAGGACATTGTTTTCCTATGACTCCATTTAGAATTTGACTGTTTTCTCCTAAAAACATAGCAGAAAATGCAAGAACTCATTTAGAATTACATTTCTAGTCATTAGAAATTTGAGGCTCAAACATGATAATTGGATTTGGCTCGTCCCATCTACTCTAGTTCACACACTTCCCATGATGCACTTCTGGGAGATGATATATAAAGATACATTGATTGTGCGAAAAACTGCGTGATGTGAGCATCCTCACCCCTGTCTTAAGGGACAAGGACAGAGCAAAGAAGGGAAAACTGGCACGAGGGGAGAGTGAAAGAGAGCTGAAGATAAGACACGATAAAATGAGGGCATTCTGTGATTTTTCTTCATCTTTATCTGTTACACCATCAAGAAGCATTTTTTATAATCTCACAGCATGCTTGAGGAAGCTCGTACTGTGTCCGACAGCAAAGCCGGAATGGAAATCTATGCTCAGGACTGAACAAGGAGACGGTGGAGGAACGTAAAGTAAACTATAAAGTGAAGACACGGATTAATCAGTATGCCTTTAGAATACTTGTGAGTAGGTCTTCATTTGCTAATTTAAATTATGGTGCGGGCACCCTATTGACTTGCATTGAAGATATAAACTGCTAATTATTTACATAAATTCAGAATTCCAAGAAAAGAGTCAGAATTGTAAGATGTTTACTCAAAATGTATACATAAAATCAAACATAAGGTATTGCAATTGCAAGAAAAACTTGTTACATAAAAAACATTGTTTGATTTGAATAATTTGGAGTTTAACACACAATGAATTCATATCACAGTTTTGGGTAAACCTCTTACAAAACTTTTTTCTCCACTCATAATTACAAGTTTAAAGCTTACAAATTCAGGCAGGTTTTCTCTGAATTCTGTGCTCTGTAATCTCACAGTATTTATTTATTTATGTTGTCTTTCTGAGTTCAGATTTCACAATTTGACCCTTTTTCCTCTGAATTGAGAGTACATATCTCAAAATGACTCTTTATTAAATAATGACTGTTCACAGTTATTTGTTTAGAGCAGCAGAATTGAACTGTATTTACATCATTGTGAATAACAATTTTTTCTTGTCTATAACTAAAGATGCTTAGAAACAATCTATATTGTACAAAAGGGCTACATGAATATCTTGGCTTGACTTGACAATTTAGACTTTAGATTCTCTGGATTCTGAGTTTATATCTGTTTTAAGGGGTGTCATATTTCATGGACATAAGGATATGCCTGAATCATAAAATGCATTAAAACACACGCACACACACGCACATCTAGAGCACTTCACAGCAGGCATAGAACCTATCTGACACCAGATTTCCTCATTGCATCCTTCAGCGTTGGGAGACCACTTATCTGTGCTCATCACACACACTTATCCACAAGTCCTTGGAGTGACACACACACACACACAGAAAGAGACACGCAGTCCACTCATTCTTGTGGTTAATGAGTTTAAGCAGCACTCTCTCTCAGCATTAGTGACCCTGTCACTACAGATTAGCACTGCCAAACCCAGCCTCATCTTCATCACTTGTCGTGTTTGCTTGCAGAAAAGTTTTGCAGACACGCGAAGAGTTACTTGTTACAATCATTGCGCTTGTTTACATGTGACTGGAGGAGAGAGAGACAGGTTTGGAGATAGTGGAAGCAGCCTCACATATTATTTTCTTCGCCCTGCTGCTCAGTGGGAGATTTTTTTTCCTCATCTCTTCGTAAAGCTGCATCTACTGTTACAGCAGCGGGTGCTGGAACCACCGACAAGCTCAATCCCCCAGAGAACAGCGGGAGAGTGTGAGAGCTCAGGAACACACACCTAGACTCCGGAACGATAAATAACATGCTCACACACTCACCATGGTCTACATCACCAAAATAATTCCAGATTTGGAGTTTTCTCACAGCATTGTCATTTTCCACACAAGTATTATCATCCTCCGTCTTGAACTTATTAGAAACAGCATCTTAGCCCCAAATCTGATGTCTTAAACTGTATATGAACTCAATTTTGGCGCATGGTTGTAGTGAAAAAGCGAGGTGAACACTCACTAGCAATATGGCAGACGCTCGCTGTTGAAAGAATGGAAGGCCATTTTCTAGCCACAATGACAGCATGGAAGTTCTCACCCCCACCGGGCCTCTCATAAACATGTATCCAACCCACTGAGACCCGTGCTTTTGAAGAAAGAGTGTGCTTGTGAGTGTGAGGATTCATAAACAGTGCCGGTTACTAATGGCTTGCAAAAAATAGTGGCGTTTTCCAGAAATATGTGATTGCTTTGTATGACAAAACACTCCATCACAAGTGTTTTTGTCACACAATATGTAAGCAGGAGAGTGGAGGGAATATTTAAATACACTGTAAATGAATCAAAAGGGAAATTTGATTCATTATAGCGAACTCATATTCATTTGGATGTCAAGATTCATTTGAGTCATTACGGTCCAATCAAATTCACACACATTTTTCAGCCTTTTC